>NC_072053.1:69100063-69380063 GCF_027791375.1 Indicator indicator | reverse complement strand
CTCTCCTTCTTCTTACCTTCCCCTCCAGGAAAATGGAAAAGACCGGGGGCAGGTAGAGAGGTTTCATACAAGTTTAGGCAGATAGACCCCCTAGGCAACCCTGACAATTCCTCTAGTCTTATTGAAGGTGAATTTCCCCCCACAGTTGCTCTCCTAATAAGTCCCAGCTGGTTTAAAGGACAAGATTTACAGGGTGTTTCTAGATTGTTGTGAATTGCATCCAACAGACCCGTGCAGAAATCGTGTGCTGCATCATAAGATCAGTTTCACCAGGAGCATGAGTGCTGGGATATTACATAACAGGGAATATCTTTTTCAAACTTCAAAAGAGTTCTTATAAACTGCAAGGGCCTGTGTCTCCTACTCTCACCTCTCTTCTTGTGAGACAATTTCATAAATATTTATAGCTAAAGGGCATGGAAGTTACTTTCCATTGCCCATCTGTAGAAAGTTCCTCTCACTTCCCAGTTACCAGGAATTTGGCAGCCTTCCAAGATTCCTCATTAATTGTTCTAATAGACAGAAGACTTGAATTTTTGCCTTGTATGTACAAAGAATATAGAGGTACTGCCTAAAAGGGTGAGAAAATCAGTTGGGGTTTTTTTGTTGTTTTTTTGGGGCTTTTTTTAGGAATGTAAGTTCACAAATGAAGGTACAGGCAATTCCACCCTTATTAAGCGTAGTATTAAAACATTGTTTTAGAGTCCATTCTGCTGGGGATGACAAGTGATGATTAAAAAACATACCTATTACCCTTGTATCAGGTCAACACTCAAGGTCAAATACCTTTGACACGGATTTTACTGTCATTGAAAAGAATCCAGCTTGTTTAAGGTGAAAAATGTAGCTGATCATTCTTTTAAGTGGTCATCTTCAGCTCTGCATGTAAAACAGATGATAAAGAGCAGCAGATCATATATTTATTTATTTGCCAAGTCAGCCGGTGGTGTACTTCCTGCATTACTGCATCTTCAAGGCTACCATAACTACCATAATGAGCATATATGTTATGCTGGAGTGGATGTTTCAGGTTATGAGGAATGTGGGAAAAGAATTATTTTTAGTAATGTAGAATTAATGTTGAAATGCATTGAGAGTACTGGAGTAATGTTCTCATAGAACAAAGTCACCACTGAGAGATGGAAGGACTACAAAAAAAAAAAAAAACCCTGAAACAATTCATTTTCATTATATTGGGAATTTTTGTTTGTTTCCTGTTTTTTTTTTTCCAAGTTAAGAGTAGTAACTTCACATTTATTTTACACAAACCTCTACTTTTGGCTCATCTTGTTTAATTTTGTTGTGAATATGTGTCAAACCACTATTTAAACAAAACACAAAACAAAATGGAAGATGAGAAAATGCTAAATCCTACCAGGCTCTATACATCAAAAATACTACATATTTTCTTGGATGTTTTAACAGCTTCTTAGTGGAAATATGCTTGATAATATAGGAAAATATAATAGGAAAATATTAAAACAAGTATGACACAGTAACAATCTCCAATAACTTTTCTTTTGTACAAACATTTGTCTGTGTCTTTTGAAACTCATGTAACAATCATTCTGTAAGATTTTTTATGTATATCAGTTAATTCAGATCTATTTCTGCAAAGAGTAAAAAATAAGGTAAATAGAGAATTAAATTCAACAGCTACATAAATAAATAGACACAGCACAATAAAGTAAGCCTAAAGGAGAATATCGCTTTGATTTCACATCTCATGGGTGAAATTCTGCATAGTATTTTGGAGTGCTGTTTTCCTCAAAAGATGCTTAGGGAGTGAGTAGCAAACTAGAGCATTTGGATACTTAATACATGCATGCCTACAACTATGGAAGTGTATTTCTGAATTTAATGCTCTTTACATGAAGATTATATTAATTCCTCCGATGGCGTAGCATCGATAGAAATTTACAAAGTAACAAAGTCACAAAAGCCTCCTGACTTAAAGCTATATTGCACAAATCTTCTACTTCCTCATTTTCTTGAATGAAATAGGAATTTGTACACATTCTTTACTTCAGTGATGATGTATCTTGTAGTTTTTCAGGTGTATTCATTAGAACGGGACACACAAATGAAGAGATGAGTAGTACAGGATAGATTTTACAAGGCAAAATTTTGTCTATGCTGTGGCATAACAAGTCTCTCATCACAAACACTACTTCATGCCTTAACACACTCTCAACCTATTTGTTCTTTCAATATTGCAGAGGTTACTAATGAGAAATTAGATTTCAAGATTTTAAGTAATTTCATATGCAATGTGAAATTCCATTTTTTATTTACGTATGAGCAACAACTTTTCTAAGGGAACCCAGAACAATCCAGACACCATCACTCTTGTAAGCCTCCACTGGAGAGCTCCTTGCCATCAGCCAGACCTTTAGCACACGGAGTGTAAGGTATTTATGAGCACAAAGTATTTCTAAGCTGTGGTGGGGAAAAGAAGTGAGGTGATTTTTCCCTCTTTCAGATATCTCCCTGACGGCTGATTCTTTGCTCCATCAATGAAAGGAGAGTTGCATCTGTACTGCCTATGCCCTAATATATAGACCTTTCAGTTCTCTCTGACAGTGGTGCTCTACCTTATCCACTCACACTGAAGGGGGCACCTTTTAATGCTATTTACTTCTGTGAGGCTTCCTGCAAGTCACCACAGACAATTACTGCAATAATGCAAAGGCAGCTACCATCTTTCCTCAAGAACTGTGGAATGTAAATAGGTGCACCCTCTCTGTGAAAAAATATCTTTCTAGTGATTAATTATTTAAGTGCATTATCAATTATTTAAAATATCTTAAATATTAAACTTGAATTTCAAAATAGATAAGTATAAATAGCAAGCCAGAAAATAGATAAAATCTTTTTCAAACTGTATTGATTGCTGCTTGCCAGAAATACACATTTGAAGCACAAATGCCATACCTGCTTACAAAATTACAGCTATGTGTCACTTGCAAATATGATATTACAGTTCAAAACAAATTAGTTTAACTAAATTGCCAGTGAATCATCTTCTGAAGAAAAGATAATAATTATTGCTCCCACATTTACATAATCACAGGATGGCAGATGTTGGTAGACACCTTTGAAAATCATTTGGTCCAACCTCCCTGCTGAAGCAGGGCCATGTAGAGCCAGTTTCACAGGAACATGTCTGGATAGCTTTTGAATATTTTCAAGGACAGAGACTCCACAACTTCTCTGAGTACTTACAGAATCACACAGAATCACAGAGTGGCTTAGGTTGGAAAGGACCCCAAAGATCATCTAATTCCAACCTCCCTCCCATGGGAGGGACACCTTCCACCAGACCAGGTTGCTCAACACTTCATGCAGCCAGAACTTCTTTGTATTTAGTTATCCTCAGAATGAAAAAGGGTTTAGTGATGTTCAGTGAAAACGTCTTGTGTTTTAGTTTTTGTCCATTGTCATCAGGCTCCACCAAAAAGACCTGGTGCTTCTTTGTCGTTCTATAGAGTCATAGAATGGTTTGGGTCTAGAAAGAAGGAGAACCACCCATAGTAAGTTCGGATATGGTCTGGGAACACCTAGACAACCTGAAGTTCCACAGGTCCATGAAACTTCATGAGATTCATCCATGATTTCTGAAGCAACTGGCAGGTGAGGTTGCTAGGCCACTAGCCATCATATTTGAGAAGTCATGGTAGTCAGGTGAAGTTCTCACAGATTGGAAAAGGGAAAACTATCTCCCATTCTTAAAAAAGGGAGCAAAGGAAACCCAAGGAACTACAGACCAGCCAGTCTCACTTCTGTGATCACAGACCAGATCCTCCTGGTGTCTATGCTAAGGCACATGGAAAATAACAAGATGATCAGTGACAGCCAACATGGCCCATGCTTTGCCTATCTCTCTTTTTGCCACCTACATACTTATAGAATACTTTGGTTTTGACACCTCTGGCAAGATTCAATTCCATTTGGGTTTTGACTGTCCTAATCTTTTCCCTGAAGGCTCGGATCATGTGTTTGTATACCTCCTACCTGTCCCTGTTCCTTCATTTCTGTGTTTGAGTTTTTCCAGGATCTCCTTCAATATCTATACAGGCCTTCTGGCGTTTTTGTCTGCCTTCCTGCTTGTTGGGATAGACTGTTCTTCTCACGTCCAGTGTTGTGATCTTTTTTTTTTTTTTACACTATTCCTTATTCTCAGGATCCTGAGTCCCACAATCTTGTGGTCACTACCTTTGACCTCTACAACCTCAATGAGCCCTCTCCTCTTGGTGTGTGTGAGATTCAGCAGAAAAACTTCTACTCCTTGACTTCTTATTGCTTTGGTCAGGATATTGCTGCTGATGCATTTCAGAACCTCCTGCATTGCTTATGCCCTGCTCTGTTGTTCCTCCAGAAGATGTCAGTGTTTGAAGTCTGCCATGTATACAAGGGGCTGTGAACATGAGACTGCTCCTCTCTGTCCCTCTCCCCACCACTGGCTTCTGCAGTTCCTCCAGTAACTGCAACTGTTATTGCACACAGAGCCAGCTTAGGCTGAGCTTAGGCTCAACCACTCCAAACTGGTCTGATCTTCTCCCTCAGGATAAATTCTTGTTCTTCACGCCATGGGAAAGGAGGGAAAATTTAATTCCAGGAAAGAACAAGCATTGCCATTATGAACTCAGAAACTGAGGAGAACAGCATATATTCCCTGTTGTGCTAACACGAAACTGATAAGCAATTGAATGAGAAGAAGCAGAAACTATATTTTCCTGGAAATAGGGTGGAAGATGAAATAGAGACTAATGTCTTTGCTTCCTAGTGTGTCTGTCAGGATTTCGGTATTACACAGACAGACATGTGGCAGGCAGCAATGAAAACAAGTCCACAGTGCCCTAAGAAGTGCTGATAACAGACACCAAACCAGTAACACAGTGTGGCAGTGTGGCAAAAAATGTGATCTGTGTGAGCCCTTTTTAGAAGCTGAACTTTTCTTTCCAAGAGACCTTTCTACTTTCTGTAATTTCCGTTTGGTGATTTCTCAGATAATAATGAAAATTACTATCACTTGAATGAATCTCAAAAATTATATAGAGCAGAGCAAAAAGCTCAGAATAGAAATCTGTGGGCCCATGTTAGTAAGTTACCACAACTGGTCTTCACATATGCTCTCATACCAATTTAAGAATGATTTCTTAGAGCTGTTAAGGACAATTATTTTCTTCATGTGCAATGTCCAAAGCTAGGTAAACTATCAGAAATTGACTAAAAACATCACTTTTTTCTGCAATAATCATGTTACAATATTTTATAAACACCTTGCTCCATATTTTTTACAAACTCCACATTATAGTAACCTCCACCCTAATTACAGCAGTTGCCAAAGTATTCTAGCAAACAATGACGTGGAGCTCAGAAAAGTGTTTGAGAGAAAAGGCAAAAAAAAAAAAAAAGGCCACTCAGGTCTAGCTATCTTCTGAGACTAAGCAAATATTTATGTATGTACTCATCTGACTCCTTTATGTTCCTTAACATTTTTCTCTTACTAGACTCTGACTCAGGACACAGCTTTCTTCCCATCTCACCAGTCTATTAGAAGATGAGTTCCACCGTGAACCCAAATACTGGATTCTGTACTTGCTTACTTCTGTGATCTGTTCACTTCAGCTCTGATACACCCTCATGCAGATGTCACGAGTAAAGTCTTCTAGGTAAGCTAGCCACAGCAGTAGGCAGCAAAAATTTAATAATTTCAGGAGATCTGAATAGTAGCAAGCAGAGAAGCAGGCAATTAAAAATGAAAGACAAAAAAATAAGGAAAAAGTGTTCTATATGATTTCTTTGACCTTAGCCTATGGGGAAAGAAAAGCAAAATCTGAAGGAGGAAAACAGTACTGTTTTTGCCTTATAAGTGACATCCCTGTCTATGAAGCATCAAAGAATTTATATGCAGAATAAACATTTATATACAACATAAGGCTAAATGATACTAACAAGATACAGGACTGCAGCAATGAGCCAGTGTTAAGAATTGTGATCTGTCTTGTTTATTGGAGTATTCAGTGAAGAGTGTAAAATCTACATTAGTTCATCTTTTCTCTGTTCTCCTTTGATATGTAATGTTTTTGTTGTGTATATGGCAAGATGTAGCCTTACAGGATTTTGAATCGCAGTTGCAATCTCTTCTTGACCTTGCTTTGTATTTCTTCTTTGCAAAACAAAAACTCTGCAAAAATCTATTTTGCAAAATGAATTGTGCTTTTCCCAACTTTTAAAATTGAAAATAGAAAGTGAATAAAAATGGAACACTTACATATGTGAGTTCATACAAAGCAGAACCCAAGTTTTAACCAATATATGACATAAAGCAACCTTCATCTCTGCTGTGTAGTTCAGGTGTTTTATTGTTCCTTTCTTAGAAGGAAAAAATGTATTTTCCTTTGGCTCTCCTGTCTAGGCCATTTTATCTCTCTAATTTCCAGCCCAGACCCTCAAGGTCTTAACTCAGGGTTCTCATGACATCTGATCACATTGTGTCACTTCTGCAGCTGGCTGCAAAGGTTGTTCTCTTGAATGGAAAATTGACATAGAAAAAGGATTTGGAAGAGGACTGTACCTTTTTGTTTCCTCCAAAAAATTCCTGGTGTGTTGGGTCCTCTAGGTTTCCTTAGCAGTGAGCATTCCTTCCCTCTCATGAGACAGGTTGAGACATGAAGGATGATAGAAGTCAATCAGCTGTTTGCTCTCCAGATCAGTTGTCAAATCTCACGTGGTATTTAGGTGAAGATATCCATACTTATATTCATATTCTTTGCTTACCTGCCAAGCACACAAGCACACAAATTTAAATTTATCTGTAAGAACTAATACGAGTCTAACTAGAAAACCTACTGTACCTTAGATATCATATTACCCTAACAAAACAGCATGAGTAATATTATATGCATAATTTCTAATATACTGGATCAAATATTATTAATTTAATCAGAGTTTTGGAACAAAACAGTTGCCACAAATTTAACTGACTACAACTCAGTTACTTGAGTTTTGAATACATATCCATACACACACTCATGCCCCCTAGTTGTAATTTCAGCAACCTTGTATTTCTAATATCAAACAAGGATCAAATACCATGCAATTTAAATATGATGGAGGCATTTGATAATGACTGAATACAGAAATTGGAGGAGAAGGAAAGCTGGAAGGAAATGTAACTACTATCATCAGGGCACAGGAGAGAACATAATTCTACTTCAATAAATATATTGCTATTATAACATAATTAATCTCTCTGAAATTTCCTGAGGTTTATCTCAAAAAGTGAGTATATCTAGGGATGTTATTTCACCCTTTTTATAACGCATTTGAGAAAGTAGCCAAGTCTAATTAGACTTAATTACAGCCATTGAGACACTTTAGATGTCAGGTTTGACTAACTAATTTAATAGTATCTTGAAAGCAAATTTCTAATTATTAGGCTTCAGCTTTTGGATTTTTTTTTATATTTGTTCAAGGTCATGGAAAGGTCAGACTCGAAAGTTACATGAAATGATGTTGTGATTCCCCCCCTTTTTTTTTTCTCACACCTGACTTTGCATTTGATGAATTTGCTGTAATAGCTAAGTAATTGAATATTTCTGTAAGCAAATATGACAAGTTATTTTTAATATGTCAGTATTAAAAAAAAAAAAAAAAGAAGTAGCCACCTGCCCTTCAGGATATCCTTAAGACAAGAACTCAAATCAGTTCTTTTTGTCTATAAGCAACAAATCCAGAAGAACATTACTCTTGGTTGGCAGATCTAGGATCCAAGTAAAAACATTGATTCCATTACCCCTCACAAACGTTCTGGATTGCTTGAAAGTGAACAAAGTTTACCAACATAATAAGTTAATGCTACTGAATAAGAAACATAATTAATAGCTTTAAAAGGAAAAAAAAATGTTGGAGGTTATTCTGAGCATTAATAGCATAAAATTCGAAATGTGCAGCTAACACTGACCTTAGTAATAGTTGATGCATCTGTACCAATGGGTGGATGGAATTACATCCAAGGACACCATTTCACTTAATTTGATTACATGCAATAATCTTGGAGAAAATAAACAAAATTTGTTTTCCAGAGGGAGCTGTAGCTTGTGTTTATGCACAATACAACAGAAAAATCAAGCTGTCTCTTCCATAATGAATGCTTTGTGACAAACAAGAGTTTTGTGAAAAAGACACGATCTTATCTTAAAAAATGTCGTTTGTCTGCAATATGCAAGATATTAAGAACTCAAAAATTCTGCTATTATTCTTATTTCATGCTCTCATTAATCTCAAAGTCACAAAGGTTAAACTAATCATGCTACAGAAAAAGTCCGATTCTCTCCCTAACAAGTAGGACGACATAAAGCAGGTCCCTTCCTTTTGGGCAATTACCATCATATAATGTAGACTGCATGGCAGAAACTGGCATGTCTGCAATCCCTAGCTAGTATTCTAAGACTGATAAAACATTATATGAGTTGATTAAAAAATGTAAATGCATGAGAGAGAGCAATCAGAAGGTAACAGGGGGAGGGGTGAGAGAACTAAGACAGGCCATATGTTCCTCTCCTCTTGCTGCATTTGCAGCTCTCATATGGAGAATTCCCCGCCTGACAGATGGAGAGAAGTGTGCTTTATGCAAGGTGCAGGCGGGTTTATCTATGAAAGCTTAAGAGCCAGAGAACAAAGCAGAGCAATTACGAGTTTTCTGTATAAAAATTTATGACGCTTAACAGATATATTACGGATGACTTCCAGAGAACTACAAAATAAAATAAAACAATTAAAAAAAATTACTGAGCACTACTAACAAAGTCTCTTGATCACTGGCAATTTCTTAGTTTAGTTTTAATAAGAAATTAGTAGCTCAAGAGAAATAGTAGCTCAAGAAGGAAATAACTTTTTTTTTTTTTTCCAGAACACTGTTTTGGCAATTCAAAATGTCTATGTTTTTATTTTTATATATATATATATATATATATTTTAGTCTCACATAGCTACAGATTTATCATTTCACTTTATTTGCATGAATGTGTGGAACCGATAGATTTAGATACTGTGGATGGATGGCAGGTTTTTCTTTACCATAAATCCTGTCCCACACCAGGCAACATGAGAGAAACATTTTAATAGATAACACAAACTGGTTCTTTTTGATAGATAACACAAACTGAAGCTTTTTGATAGATAACACAAACTGAAGCTTTTTGATAGATAACAAACTCATTAATCACTGTCCTCTAAGTGCCATAAGAATTTAAAATATGCCAAGTGAAAGTTTCTCACTTCCAAATCACAGCAGTTATTAGTCTGCTTTTTTACTAGCCTGGGTAGCCATTTCAGTATGGAAAAAAAGGACCAGTGTGGGTTAAATTTCTTATAAAACTAAACAAGGACGGGCCTCGCAACGCTATCATTAATGCTCTCTTCCTCTTCTCAGAGAACATTGGCAGACTTCCAGTTTATTAAAATAACTATCAAAGGCAGATCTTCTCTCTGTATACACAATGAGTCAAGGATGGATTGCTTACTCAAAAAGAGCTGTTCATTGAGGTATAAAAGCAAAAATGCATTTTGGGGGAAATAGCTAGTTTATGAATATTATGCAGAAAATGCTCCAGAGTTGTGTCTCATATGAGAGCATTCCAATCATTATTAAATAAAAACAGAACACCATATTGCTTTTCTGAAAGCTTGAAGCTCAGAAATTAAAGCACTTTTGAAAGATTAATTGATAATTATTTGCACAAAGGACTGCTATAATTTGTAAGCTTATTAAATTAAATAAATATGACAGAGAATTATTTGCCGGATTGGCATATATTTTAAATAAAAAGTTATTAATACATATCCATCTCTATTTGAATGGAAAAATACAAGTACAAGGAGACCATGTGTACAATGGTAGAAGCACATGAGGCATAAAATTTTATTAAAGATCGGATTAGAATTTTGTGTTTTTATCATGTGAAATAACTTCTTTGAGATGACAGGTTGCAAGTTCATCTGAGAAGTCCTTTGGTTCACATCATGCTTCAGTAAAGATGGGGGAAGGGGAATAAAGAATGAAAGAAGCAGACAGAGGGCAAAGGGAAAAAAAAAGGCAATGAAAAATGGAGTTCAGAGTAAACCGAGTGGAAAACTAAATACACAGAAGGTGAAACCCTGACCCTATTGAAGACACTGGGCTCTGTGCCACCAACTTCAAGGAAGCCAAGATTCCATCCAGAGATTGCTAATATAAAAATAAAAAATGCAGGAGCAGAGAACAGCATTTACAGATACATACATGCTGTCTATCATATGTAGGTCATATGTTGGTAGATAATCTCATTTGGGAGAGAAAGCTGTTTTTCTGTGTGTAACAAGACCTGCTTTAGTTAAAAAACTGAATACACTTGTTTTATTATTTTATTTTATTTTATTTTATTATTATTTTCATTATAATACTATGAATACTGAATAAAGAGAGTACTAAAATACTCAGGCAGGGTGCCTGAAAACCCAGTTTAGTCACCTCTAAATAGGTAGGATCTCAAAAGCTCAGCCTGTAGGAGATTTACACATCCTTAATAAAAGCCCTTCCTGTCCTGTAACACATATGATTACATCTCAAACAATGATTTTAAAGGTTAAACAGGATTGTTCTGCATCCAAATAGTAGCTAAAGATGTAAGGCACACAGACTTCACACTTGAAAACTCCTCTCAGCAAGTAGGGCCTCAGGGAGAAGCGTCTGTAAAATCTGCTTTGTTTGGAGGCTGCGTTTGGTACATTCAAATCTTTGATAATGACACAATCATATTGAACAGTGGCTGTGAGTGAATGCTTGTTGAACTTTTAAGATATGATTCATCACTGCACTATGAGAACAGAGCACAATAACATTAAACACCAGATGGTATTTCAAAGCCCATCAGATACACAGATTCCTTTTTCTTCTGTACAAAAGATTGGCAAGGCCTCATGTCTGAAAAAAAGCCTATTAAGATAAATGGAGTTGATTTGGTTTTGTCTTGCTAGGGCTATTATAAGAAAGTCATCTGAATGGGTCAAATTACAAACTGCTCTGGATCAAAGGATAACAACAACAGTAGCAGGTCAAACTGATCCAAGCTATGTCAACTGGATCAGCATGAAACCCTAAACTGCAGTGAAAAAACTCCTTAGCATGGGGCTTGACAATAATTAATGGAAGCAGCGCCTCTTTTCCACTGGAATTTAGGAACATATTAGCTGGTCATATTAGTCAGAAATCACTTTTGCAATTGCAGAGACTTAAGAAAGCGGAGTAAGGATCCCTGATTCAAAAGGGGCAAGCACCTCTGCAGCCTAAAGACCTCACTGTCAGAGCAGGTGAGATGAAAGCACTACCAATTTCAGAGCTACATATGCTTAGGCAGCTGAGAGCCTGACTGCTGATTTTGTGCCATACAAGAGGGGACTTTTAGATTCTGAGTCATGTTCAGCCTGGGAGGAGTTCCCCTGAGGTACAAGGAATTACATGACTGGTTTATTTGGTTGGTTGGCAGCATCACATTTGTTGCTTGTCTCAGTGATCCATTGGGGCAGTGAAGTTTGTATGAGCAATTGATGTTGGGCAATGCCAATATTGGAGGCTGGGGGATGATGTGTGTGGGTATGTGTGTCATATCTGTGCTGCAGGTAGCAAAGCCTACAGTGTTATATAGAGCATAAAGACAGAACAAGAGCTGTAGTAAAAACAAAAACAAATTAGAAACGTTTGTCAAGCAGAGTAAAGAGGTGAAAGAGCCAAAGAAAGTTCTTTTGAATCAGCTAATTATCTGTCCAAAAATAGAAATGATAATCTGCCCACCCTTTGCCCAACTTGTTGCGGATGGCAAAACAACAAACAGCAAAGCCCTCTAACAGTTATCAAAGACTGCGAGGCAGGATACACTACAAAATCCTGGCATAGTGTTGCTGAAAGGAGCAGCCCTCAGAGATTCATCACAGACGTCCAAGTGTACTGACTCTGTTGCCTTTCTTACATCTCAGCAACAACAGTCCTAGTATGTCAAGCAAACGACTGACCCACACACATTTTCTTGAGAGTCCAGTTAAGCATCTTGCTTGCAAGATTGGTTGTTGAGCCTAGAGAAGCCATTTGCTGAGGCAGTAGTTACTGGATGCCACGTAAATACAAATTGCTGTTGGCTTTTTTCTCCATTCAACAGAAGTCCTGTAAAATCATGGCGTGTGTCCTTCTGGCAACAACTGAGTTTGCTGAATTAATTTTCTCCTCCTCTAATTACTATGCTGCTTAATTTTGTCACATTGGAGTGCTTTTCAGGATTCAGAAGGATGCCTGCTTTTTTATGTTTAGTTCTAGCAGAGGCTTCAGGCACCAGAAATTTTCAGTGGCCCAGTTTGATGTGAATAAGCAGCTTTTAATAAGTGATGTCTATTTCCTTTCTGCTGCAAACATTTGGGTTTCCTCTGGGGATGGGTGCAATGAAATACTATGGTCATTCAAACAGATGAAGGTGCCAAAACCTCTGAGGATTCCTAGCACTTGAACACATCATACAAGAGCAATTAAACTGACAAGGAGAAAAAAGCTCTCCTCGGTCCAGATTTACACTGTGTTACCATTCATGCACAAATCAGCAAACATTTCAAATACCTTGACTGAGTAATGAACGGGTTCTGGGTTAGTTGCTATGCTGACAGCAGGTTTTAAATTCTATTGAGTCAGGCAAGGGGGAAGGTGAATAGGGTTGAATTACAGGAAAGGATTAATGAGGGGTTTCTTGCTGAACATACTGTTGCAGTGTTCTCTCAGTCACTATACCAAGCAGTCACTGATTTTTTTTGCCTTAAGGACTGTATTTTTATAACCTAAAATACACCTCCTTAAACAAATCCACATCAGGCAATATGTCAACACTTCATTGGTTTCAATAGAATTAGTTTCCTAAACACTCTTTTCTGAGGCAATTTTTGTACTTGAAAATGCATTACAAGGAACATTTACTACAACTACAGTACAATGATGTATAGTGCTACAAACAGAGTTTTAATCAGTGCAAGCTGTAACAACAAATATACTACACATACGGTCCCTCGTTCTTTCATTCCTTTTTGCTCCTCTGCAGTAGTAGTAAAAATCCATACATTTGTCTTTCTACAACTGTTAGTTGCTACTATTAGGTGTAAATATATTCTTGAAGAAAAAAATAAAGATCTCTGCAGAATCTGTGGTAACGATTTTTTTTTATGATGGCAGATGCCTGTTTCTTAATGTTGTGTTTGTATTAAGCATCATTTGTAGTAAAGCATATCAAGTCATAAAATAATTTTCCTTGAAAAAGGAGTATGCACACAGCCTTCTCTATACATTGCACATGAATTTGAATGTCAGATGTGTTTACAAGGCTTAGCTAGGTCACATTCAATGAAAAGAGTCTTGGAGAGTGCCAAAGGCTGTCAAGCTACAGCATCCCACACCTCAGTCAGCTGCTAAAATTATGTTAGTATGAAGACAGTGATCTGAAGTACCGGGGGAAAAATATTGTTTCCTTTGCTTGTGCATTTCTTTTGGCCTTGTTTTAAAATGTCATTTTTGGAGGATTCTGGGTTTTGTTTTGGTTTGTTTTTCCTTTTTATGTATTTATTTCCCCCTTCCCCCCCTCAAAAAACAAAACAGAACAAACCAAACCAAACAAAAATTCAAACAAACAAGAAAAAAACTAAAAAGTCCCTCCAAAACCCCCAACCCCCTATTCAACATATTAGGATACCTACAGAAAATCACTTAACCTTTGGTTTCTCTCATGACTTTTGCTTTACTTCTTTACTATACTCTTATTCTTGAACCCTTTTCTTCTGGCATTTTTAATGATCCTGGCTAGGAGTCTGAACCACATGTCATCAAGAATAGCCAGCTCCTGAGATAACTTCAGCTGAGGCAATGCAAATAATAAGAAAAAAAGTCTTCTTTCCTGTTTCCTTTATTCTTACCCATAGGTTACAGGTAAAATTTACATTATACCCTAAAAAAGCAACACTTTCATACATTAGGAAGAGTTTCATTCCATCACTACAGGTACCTTAAGCAAAATGCACAGAATGACGATATTTGGTTTGAGTATAGAAAATGTGTTTTTGGTCTAAGTATGTAAAATAAAGTGCCACTGAAGCCATTGAAGTAGAAATAGGAAGGTGGTAGATTTGTAAAGTCAGGAACAAATAAAGACTGAGGCTATAATAAACCATACATTTCTAAAAAAAGGGAAAGTTTCCTGTCTGCTGCTAAAAATGGCAGAAAAAAACAAAATAAACCACAACACTTTAGGATTATGAGTTATAACTTTAATAAAAGGACATGTATAACAAAATCATATGACTTGAAAAGCTTATTTTTATTCCTATTCTATTAAAATTCCCTCACTTAAATTAATTTCAGATGGGAGTAATTCAGGCCCTGAAGTTCCTCCTTTTACATTTTTTAAAAGGTATCCAATAAGAGAATGTATACTTGCATCATTATTGGAAAAGTTAGTTGAGTAGTACAGGTTGACAAATGTGAACTTCAATGTGGGCCAGGGGTTTACCAGAGTTTTCACCCATTTGTCTGAGAGAAAAAAAAAAAAATCTTCCAAAATGCCTAATCCAGACAACTAATTCTATCAATAAAATATAAGGTTCATTAGCTTCAGTGAGGACTTCAATGTCAGATATAACCAGCCCAGCACAGGTGATGAAATTTCATACAAAAGAAAAAAATTTTGCATGAATAATCTAGAAAGAAAAAGTGTTCTGCCTTCAATAAGGATATCCTAAATATGAAATCAAGACTCTTTGTGAAAGACGTAGTTAAAAAAATATCAAAATCCCAGCAGGCATGGTAAGTGTAAATTCATTTAAATCTACAGCTTTACACTTTCTCAGAAATGACTGAATTTAAGTCTTAAGACCAAAGGATCAGGACTATTACATATTATTTAAAATTGGTATTTATGCCAGCCAACAGAACACAAAAATCACCCATTTGTAGATGGTATTAAACGATCTACTGTGATACATCTAAATGGTCTAATATAGAGAGATCTTGCAATACGGTATTACGTGATCTTTAGTTTTCTCAAGCCTCAAGGCTTGTGTGGTTTTACAGCACACCATACTGCTAGTCTTGTTACATTACTCAATAGCCATCTCTTTACTGTTGTGTTTTCTGTGTGTTCATACAATCTCTCAGGGTTGCATGAACATACCTTTTTTGTTCAGAGTTGAACCAAGAGATTACTAAAACAAAGCAAAATCAAACTACAAGGATCTAACCTGAAATTTCACTCGAACTTCTCTGAAAAAAAAGGCTTTACCGCATAAGGTAACAGAAAAGAGGTAATTTCTTTAGTTTTCCTCTTTAGCCTTTACTCTAAATTTAAAAACAAATTAAAGATTTTGGCTTTCCCATCAAACATTGGTTTTACAAAAGAACTTGGCTCCTTACTTCGAAATAAATTTTATACAGTACTTGTAGTAGGAGGCAAAAAGTAAATACCTTAATGAGAAATATTTTTTTAAAAAATGTTAAAGTTGTATAGATTTCAATACTGCAATATAAAGATGATATTAATTTAAAGTATCATTTTAAACTTAGTTTTAGCAATTGTACTGAACTATTTTTCACATAAAGGGAACTTTCCTGTTACATCCAGTGAGACTGAAAACTCTCTTCATTTTGGTGATAAGTAGGAACAGAAATAAAGCAGAATTTCCTGTGTATTTAGAGTTACCCTATTTGAGCCCATTCTCAGTAATAATTTTGTAGAGTATTGGTTTTCTCACTTCAATAGTATAAATTCTTTCTCTATTAAAAACAAAACAAACCAAAATAATGTTAATATAGAAGGTCCTCAGATATTCACAGATTATTTCCATGTGAGTTATGTGAGACATACGAGGAATTGGAAAACTTGAGTATGCAGATAATGTCAACAGAGATTAACTGACTACAAAGAAAGGACCACTATAAGTAGTATCAACAGTGGATACTGGATCATGGTGCTATCACTTATTGATACAGTTGTTTCATATCTATTGAGCCAGTCTGATTTGTTTGGTTTAAAAGAGTAATTTTGCAAACACTAATAGAATTATAGCATTGTTTTGCTTCAAGAGGACTCTACACATTCCCTGAGAAACCCGTTTAACAATGGCAGTTTCATGCTCTTTAAGATAGCTGTATCATTGGATTATTATCAGAAAACACACAGAGCCAGACTCCCTATGCTGATGGTGTTGTAAACATGAACTTATCCTTTGAGAGACAGGATAAAGAGATATATCTTGCATTTTTTCTAGGAATTAATATTCAAATTGGGAAATCTCCCAACTCAAGAAGAAATTATGCATTATGGATTAAAGATACATGAATGTGATATTTACCTTTTCAACCTCAGTAGTTTGCTTACAAAACTATTCTATAGAAGTGTTTTTGTATTCTTGTGACCACTAAAAAAGTGTATTGTGTTGCTGTATTGCAAATAGGAAAAGTGAAATATGCTGACATGACTCTGATGTTCTCGGCTTGAACTCTCAAGAGGACACTGGTGTGTGGTGTGTTTTAAATCCAGAAGGGTTGTTAATTTTTTTCTATCTCCATTTTACATATATGTCAGAAGAAATATTATGAATCCCCTTAAATTAAAATAGGATTTAAAACCTTTAAAGAGTGCTAAATTAATAGCACTTTTGACTGGAACACCATGTTTACAGAACAGGTTACAGTAAACTCATAGTTGGCAGACCCTGGGGCATCTTTTCACTTGAAATACAGAGCTGTGATTCTGGCAGAGGTGATAAGGATATTAAAGTTCTTTATCTCAGTGTTGACTGCCCATATGAGAATGTATTTATTATGAACTTGAGCCTTAGCCTTTTTTGCAAGGTGTACCCAAGAAGCAGAAACGAGATGATGTTTCTTTTGCATAAGGTGGACATTACTCTACTGAAAGAAACTAATACAAATATCGTATTATTTGAGGACTGTTCACCTGGTGCTGGTACAGGTCCACTCAAATATTTCTTTCCTATTGCATTCCTACTGAGACTACCTGGTGTGTGAACAAAACTCCTTATATTCATCCACTTCAGATTCAAAAAATAGAAGGATTTGGAAAATACAAACACCTAACTTGGAAAACAGAAGTAGCTTACATTGGAAAACAGAAGAACAGACTACACTCCCTAGAGAAGAGATGATTCCTACTCTGTTTGAAAAAAGCACCAGAGGCTGAAAAGAGCAAAACATTCAGGGAGCTCTGTGTAACCGAACTGTTTGCAAAGGAGCCTGTTCCTTTGGGAAGCTACACAGATGGCCTCTTCAACAGCCCTAGGAGGTCAGCAAGGTCCAAACTGTTGCATGGATATCATAAAATTACACATAAAACACATTTAAGCTCTAAATAAGGACTTGGATTTCAGTAATGTCAATCCTGTCCATTGTTCTATTTGAGCTGGAAGAATTTCAAGACAAGCACAAAAATTACTCTCCTATGCTCAAGTCATAATACCTGATGTGTACACTTTCTTGAACTCTGAATTGTCCAGATGCTCTTGAACACAGCTGATTTTTCACTAGCTCATCACTCTGCTAGGATGTGCCAGTAATTTAATCTGATGTAACACAAAAACCTGACTATTTTTAGTGACTTTATGTCTAACTTCAAAGGTCAAGAAGCTAGCATTAACAGATCACAGTTCATACAACAGTTTTTATCCCTGCAATACACACAAGGATGAGAGTCTACTGGACTCATGCATTGCCAGCATACATTACAGATTGCTACAGAGTGTATATCTGAGTATATCCTTTTTTCATTTCAATAAACCCACATACTCTGTTATTATGAAATGTAACACAACTTGCATTGAATGTCTTATATTATCTGGTTTGAGCAAAAAGGGCTAAGGGAAAAAAGGTTATTGTTCTGAAAAAAATACAACTAAAAAGAACTTGAAAATTTAATGTGGGCTACATGTGCAGACAACATCCAAATAATCTTCAATTAGAGGTCATGTTCTATACAATCTTACTGACTTCATAAGAGTTTCACATGGCAAAACCTGATGTGTTTTATCTCCCAAGGACTGCAAATTTTAACGTGCTGGATATGTAACTATAGCATTACTTGACAAGCAAAAATTATCTGGAGAGATTTGTTAAAGTTGCCACAGTTCACACTAGTCATTAACAACAGCTGAGAAGTTAAGTTCCATTTTCAATTTAAATAGTTTTCTATCACATTGCTACTCAAATTTACACATTTTCAATCTAGATTAGGTTATTCTGAGATATTTAAAAAAAAAACATTCTGTGTCCCTGTGCATTCAACTCTTTAAGTTGTTGTATTAAAGAGTATCTACAATTTACCCTCTTTGTTTTTGTATTTAGCTAAACTATTTTTTTTTCTGAACAGCTATTGAAAAATAATAAATTTCAATTTTGCCGTTATTCAACCTAGCCAATTTTTATGCCTGTGCAATAACGGATCACAAGGTTAGCTGTGAATTGTGATCCCTTGTGTGGTTTCTTAAGAGAGGGGCAATGCCAACTCAGCTTTGCTTAACTCATTTGCTCTGCATCTCAACTTGTAAATTAATCATTGCTGGCAACATCAATTTAATTGTAATTAATCATACAGGGAGGAGCAAAGAAATTGCACTGGAGTGAGTCATATTAACAACATTATCTGATTGCTCTCAGTGTAATTTACTAGGATCCTGACGTGTGCATACAAGGATTCTGGCTGGTACTTTGGCAGGGAAGAAAATTTGTAAATTGCTGTGTATGATAGATAGAATAAGGGATACATATGTCTATCCATACATGTAGACTTTGAATAAGACCTGCTTTGATGCATTACTCCTGTGCCCCTAATTGCACAGGATCTCAGCCCTTTAGCTCTCAAATTGCCAAAGAAGGAAAGAGATCTCCAGTGTGACTCTGGCATATAATAAATAACAACAAAGTCCATTTCCAGGCAAACCAAGGGGGGAATATTCCATCCTAGTGAAATGCTGCTACACTCAAAAAATACAGAGGGAAAGTCTATATTGAATTTAATGGGAAAATTAACTGGATAAAATAAAACTGGAAAACATCTAAATAAACATGTTTTCACTATTTATAAGGACTTTAACCCCATCGCCCTCCCCCGCGCACCCCTCCCTCCCCCAAAAAAGGCTAACTAAAAGATTAGATGTTGATGGTGTTAGGAAGCAAGAGAAAATTTAGTTCTATTTTTAAAGGAATTCCTTTCTTTATGAGAAGCTTGAGATCTTGAAGCACTTGAAGTTTCTTTATGCATCCAGTTAATCTCAAAACAGGTTAGCGATACACATATTTTTCTCTTTAAATGGCATAATTTCCATCTGAAATGTGTATAAATATCCAGAGAGGAAACAGGAAAACAGTATAGGAAATAGTCTTAAACAATAAAACCAAAACCTGAAAGCCAAGGTCCAGTATTAAAACAATATCTGGTTTATATGTTTACATACATCTGATGAAAATGTATGTATGTCCAAGCTGAATAACTTCTTAGAGACACATGCAGTCTGAATTTGAAACAGGAGGCCCTACTTTAGCAAAAGATGTCAAAGCTTCATAGATGCATACATGGCTGTATCTACATTAATTACTGTCTGGAATGAACATACAAAGGAAGACTGTTATTTCACACAGCATTGTACATTAAAGCATTCAATATATTAAAATTATTCCCCATACTTTAATGATCCCAGTGTTCAAAAGATACAGTTTCCATCAAACCAGGTTTCCTGTGGCAGAGCTCAGTGCTGGCAAATTAAAAAGGTCAAAAAGAAAGTACATTGGTTTCATGTCCGAATGCAGCTCCACTTTTCCAAGGAAATCAGATGACCTACATAAACCTTGCATTTAAATGTATTTCAACTAGGGCAATAATTATAGAACTCCAATTAGCCAGGTACTGGAGGCTGTGCAGCAGGCCACAGGAAGAAACAATTTCATTTCTTTTAACTGAAACAGCATTTAGGAAAACAGGATTGCCCTATTCTGAGAGCAGTGAGTTGACTGAAAAAGGGAACCGACATCCTACATTTTATTACTTCTCTTGCTACCTTTACAGCTGAATTGTGGTGTTGACCCTTCAGAGAAACTCTGCTCTCATTGTGAGAAGGATGTTATGTGTGGTGGAGTGATGTCCTGCCAGCCCAGGGTCTCATCCCCTACAGCATGTGCTTAGGCAATGTGAGATCAGGAGGCAAGCACATGGGGAGAGAACTGCTTCTCTAGCCTTCAGCTCTATGGCTCGTGGACATCCCAAATGAGTAGTTATACTGTTATATTGAAACCAGAGGTATTTAACTTCTAAATGGTCCTGCAGAAGGAGAGACGAAAAATAATTTTAATGGCTTTCTTTCTAAATCTCTGAAAAATAATTACCCATAACTGATGTTTAACAGTAAGTGTATTCCTTGCAAACTGTCTAACGAAGTTGAAGGCTAGCAAACATTTCATGTGCTATTTGCAGGGATTATTACCTTCTTATAATACAAAACAGCTCCAATTTCAACCCATAAGACTAGTAAGAAGTACTCTTAATCTCACAGAATCACAGAATTAACCAGGTTGGAAAAGACCTCTGAGATCATCAAGTCCAACCTCTCTCCCAACATCATCTAATCAACTAAACCATGGCACTAAGTGCCTCATACAGTCTTATTTTAAACACTGTCAGGGACAGTGACTCTACCACCTCCCTGGGCAGCCCATTCCAATGGCAAATCACTCTTTTTGTGAAGAATTTCCTCCTAACATCCAGCCTAAACCTCCCCTGGTGCAGCTTGAGACAGTGTCTTCTCGTTCTGTCACTGGTTGCCTGGGAGAAGAGACCAACCCTCTACCCTTCAGGTAGTTGTAGAGAGCAATGTCTCCCCTGAGCCTCCTCTTCTCCAGGCTAAAGAACCCCAGCTCCCTTAACTGCTCCTCACAGGTCTTGTGTTCCAGGTCCCTCACCATCTTTGCTGCCCTTCTCTGGACAGGTTTCAGCAACTCAACATCTTTCCTGAATTGAGGAGCCCAGAACTGGACACAGTACTCAAGGTGTGGCCTAACCAGTGCTGAGTACAGGGGCACAATGACTTCCCTGCTCCTGCTGGCCACACTATTCCTGATACAGGCCAGGATGCCATTGGCCTTCTTGGCTACCTGGGCACACTGCTGGCTCGTGTTCAGCCTACTGTCAGTCAGTACCCCGAGGTCCGTTTCTGTCTGGCTGCTCTCCAGCCACTCTGTCCCCAGCCTGTAGTGCTGCATGGGGTTGTTGTGGCCAATGTGTAGAACCCAGCACTTAGATGTGTTAAATTTCGTGCTGCTGGACTCTGCCCATCAGCCTGTCAAGGTCCCTCTGCAGAACCCTCCTACCCTCTAACAGATGGGCACCTGCTCCCAACTTGGTTTGTTTGTCTCCCTGGTTTGGTTGTCAAAAAAGTAACACAGAGGTAATACTGCTTTCAATCTACTTTTATCTGGAACTGCAGGGCAAGACAGTTTTTACCCTACTTGCAAGACTATTAGCAGTCTAAACAAGGCAGCAAAAACTTGAAACAGTAAGAATAAAGAACTTCTATAGTGCAATTCAAGATGTGCTGCTACTTGAATGTAAATCACAGGACATCAATCTCATTTTATGTTATACATTGCAGCAACCATTACATTGACAGATATCCAAGCAGGTACACTTTTAAATCTGACTCGTGAGGTTGACATCTCTACATACTGTAAATAATTGTGTACTGGTATGTCACATTCACTGTCTGTACTCCTAAAATTGGTGTTTAAAAGATAGAAAGGACTTGAAAATAAGTATAACTAAAGCTGATACCTGGAAAAGAAGCCTTATCTTGAGTCACCTAGCTAGCTTAATTTGTTTGCCCAGAAGAAGTAACAGTGAATTTGTTACTGTGCATGTGCATAGAAAAGACAGAAGTTACAAGGTTCAGGGATCGGTGGATTGCAGTTTTGTCCTGCATGGAAGGACAGATGAAAACCACTGCAGCTGGCTCCAAAATCTATTTAAGGAACAGTGGAGAAAAATAAAAATCTTTCTATACCAAAGTATATCCAATTGGAGCAGCATGTGGCACTCATCTATACTGCAGAGAAACTGTGGCAGCTGGTGGCAGCTGGAGATACACTCATGGGGTGGCTTTCATGCCAGAAGAGTGTAGATACATCCCTGAAGGTCCTGCAATTAGTGAGTGACCTGCACTGTAGTGGTGACAACAGGGAACAGAGGCATAGACATGGTTACACATGGAGTCGCAAAAAAATGTGAATCATCAAGCAGGAAAAAAAAAAGAAAAAAGAAAAAAAATTGGCTCAGAACAAGGAAAAGTCATTGGGCAGAGAATCTCAGTCTCCTATGTAATGCTCACCTCATCGGGTGAACTCTGATGGACTGAGCAGAACCCACAGAAAACATGAAAAATTGAGGCTGTGGAGAGGGAAGGACAGATATTTATCTAAATGCTTGTATAATTGCTTGTAGTTTTCTTTTTCCCTCTCAACATTCAAATCCATGACCAGAAGTTTATATTTACTGACAATGAGTCAAATGCATTTCCCCAACTCAAAACTGCCTTGCTTATGACAACATTGAAAAGGAAAAGTGAAATCTGATTATAAATTGTTCTATAATAGAAGAAGGCATAACAAAATCCAATGGCTAGAAGAGGTGTGCTAATGTTGTGGTTTAACCCCAGCTGGCATCTAGCTGCTTGCTCACTCCCACCCTGGTAGGATGAGGGAGAGAATTGGAAGGGTAACAGTGGGGAAGCTAGTTGGCTGAGATAAGGATCGTTTAACAGATAAAGCAAAAAGCCATGCACACAAGCAAAGCAAAACAAGGAATTAATTCACTACTTCCTATTGTCAAGCAGGTGTTCAGTGACCTCCAGGAAACCAGGGCTCTGACAGACCTAATGTTTACTTGGGAAGACAAACATCATAACTCCAAACATACCTCCTTCCTCCTTCTTTCCCCAGATTTACGTTATGATGTCATATGGTATGGAACACCCTTCTAGTCAGTTGGGTCAGCTGTCTCAGCTGTCTCAGCTGCGTCCCTTCCCAAATTTTTGTGCACTCCCACCCTGCTTGCTGTTGGGGTGGTGTGAGAAGCAGAAAAGTTCTTGACTCTGTATAAGCAGTGCTCATCAGTAACAACAACAACAAAATCCCTGTGCCATCAACACCGCTTTCATTACAAATCCAAAACCTAAACCCATAGTAGACATTGTGAAGAAAATTAAACATATCTCAGCCAAAATCAGCACAGTCAAATTCAGGTTTGAAAAGGGAGGTCAGTACAGACTGAATTAATCAGGATAAATAAACAGAAACTTGCTGTGCTGCTTCTGTTCAAAATCTTAAAACCAAGATCAGATAGAAAGAAATCACATTTTTGATTCAAAGATACCCTGTTTCTAACTTTTGTAATACAGAACACATCTGGATTGTTACTGTGGCCCCTTGCAGCCTTTTAAATCTTAATGCATCAGTCACTATATGTGACAGCAGAAGTGGTGTATAATACCAGAAAGCAACACGGAGGCAGTACAGAAAGCAGTTTAAAAATTTGCTGTTTCCCACTCTCCTGCTTTTTGTACCTGTGCCCATGCTGTAATTCTTTGCTTAGAAAATGTTTTGCTAATAAAGCCATTTGTGAAGACATATAACATACTAGAAAATTTAAGCAATCTGTGCAAAAATAACACCACCACCACCAAACCTCTGAAAAAACAAATACCTAAATCAGTGTATAGATATACATTCTCCAAATAATTCTTCCAAACTTTGGTACATCTCCCAAACTCAGAAAAAACACTTGTGAAAGAAAAACATCATAATCTCTTATCATCATAACCATATAAGGCCCTGCTTATATTAACCTTTGAATAAGGCTTTTGCAGGTGTCACAGCAGCTTAGGAACCAAATTACAATTTTTAAGAGAGTTTTGGCAAGGTGTACCACCTTCTGTAGTACTGAGATGAGCAGGTGTAAGACATTAAGTATTTTCCATCATTTTCATAAGAAGCATCTCTCAAAACCAGGAAGGATACAAAAAGTCCGGTTCCTTGAAATTAGTACCTTTAATTGAGGGAATTATTGGGAAGTTTTACAACCACACAAGACCAAGCTTTGCTTGTTCCCTGTACTAATCTTGGCTTGAAAACCTACTTAATTTTCATGTTTTTATGTTAGCTTCTTAGAAACTTACAGAAGAACATGAAGATTTTGAAAAACTGACTTTGGTTAATGTGTGGCTTCACTTGGGAAACGTGAGTATGATTATATTAACTAGACACAGATGCTAGTTAGATGAAATCACGGCAAAATTCTGCTTGCAATTGCATTACTATTACAGGCCAATGAGTACAAAAAATGCTTGAATTAAGTGGGTGCCTATGTGTAGGAGTATTCCTCAAAAATACGCTATTGATGCAGGGTTGCTGCTCATCAGTTCCACAGAGATGTTTTTACACAACTTAATATTGTAGAATTTATACCTGTAACATTTTTTAATTTCCTATATTCTAAGTAAACACCACTAGATGATTTGGACTTGATTTCTTACAATTTTAGATTGTGGATACTCTACCTGTCCATAGAGTTTATAGTCTTATAAAACCCCAAACCAATACAAAATATAAAGCCACAAATGATCACCTTCTACAAAGCATCTCAAAATTGAGCATTGCTAATACTGTGTGCTTCTGGACACTGCAAACCACCAGCCTTTCCATAAAAGCTGGAATGTGATGGCATCATTACAGGTGTTGTGTGCTCTCCAGGAGGAGATTTGTTACAACATAAACTGATAAGATGTATTGTTATGCTTTAAATTTCTTTTCAGATCATCTCAAAAATTACCACAAATCCAAGAAAGGTTTCCTAAAAATCCCCTAAAATTTCAAGTCAATGCCAGTCTGACAGAAACTTTCTTAAAAGTGTATGAGTTTAATTAAAACAGGTTCTGCTAACAGACCATTAAGGTCAATAACAGTAACAGAGGTACTAATAGGACACATGTATAAAAAACACTCATAATTTTCCAATGGAATTTGCCTCAACTCAAGTCATATTCTGATTTCCAAGATCAGCAAGAAGTTTCAAGAGAATATATACAATAAAAAAATACTGCATTACAAGTGAAATGTTGGTTAAGTTCTTGAAGACATTACATGAAATTCTCATGCTTTTGATGTGTCAGAATGAGGCAGAAACTTGCTGTCTGACATATTACTGCATTGACAGTTTGTGATATATTCATAATTTTGGTGTTCCTGCTGGATGTTCACTGGACTGGGAAAACCTTTATGCTTTTGATGAATTCACAGGGAGAGAAACACGATGAGTGAGTTTATTTCTTCTGATGCTTTTCAGATTGGCTCCTACTAACACTGGAATTTCTTAGTTGCCAGTTTGACATGTTTTTCTCTGAGTTCAGGGTTGAAGTAATTGCCAGGTTTGGACTCAGAAGTTTTCTTTCCTGTCTTAATTTGGTTGTTGGCCGTAGTTATGCGGTTTGTGACCACAGGTGTTTCACAGTACATGGAAAGTTTCTGTGGATCTTTCAGCGTTTATTGTCAGATTTATTTTATGGGTATCTATGACAACAGGACTCTGAACTTGATGGTTGGCATGGTACCTGTGGCATTAACCTTGTACTCTGACAGCTCTGCACGAAACACCATGATTTCACAAGCTGTTGCCATTTACCGATTGATGCTTTATAAACTGAAGGCACAAATTTGCAGCCACAGCCATAAGAATGGGGTTACATATGTATCCATCACTCAGAAAACAATACTATTTCTGAAGACTAAGGGTTTATATACTGGTTTACTTTCAAAATTTGAAAATAGAAATGAAGGCTTCACATTATTTTACAAAACTGTATATAATTTTTAACCATCCATATCTAGAACAATGGAGCAAGCTGTACACAGGGCATGGAGATGTTAATGTTGCAAAAATGTTGTTTGTTTATTTATTTATTTATTTTTAAGAAAGAGTATGCCATTGATTCTGCCTTGGAGAGTCAACATGATATATATTCCCAAAATCAGTGATCCCAGTTGTGACTGATATGTTACTTCACTATTAAAGAAGAACTACAATTTGTTAGACATGGGGTTAGATATGTGGATATGAGGTCGTTATTTCTTGGATATATGCTACACATTTGTGGGATGACTGCAGCATACTACAGTAATTCCAGTGCTCCTTCACTGATGGAGTTGTGAAGTGACCCTCTTGGTAACAATTTTGGGGACAAATATAAAAATTGAAACAGTACAGCTACAAATTATAAATTCCAGTCTTTACTGAACAAACGGGGAGAGCATCATGTTCTGGAGGGTCAAGGAAGTCTTACACTTATAAAACAACTGCTGAATGTTTTGCTTTTAAGCTAGTGAAATAGCCAAAACATAACACTAGGGAGACGCTTATTACATGATAGGAAGCTAGTTGTTCTAAAAATATGACTATTTGAAAATCCATCCAAATGGTGGTGAAGCAGTATCACACTTGTGGTTTGAAGTCATAGGCATACAAGTCCACCGGCTATCCTGAGGTGGAGAAAGGAGGATTATGGCAACTGAAACTTGTATGAAAAGCAGCTCCCTTCACTGCATTTAAGCAGGGACTGTAAGGATGAAGGCACTTTTAAAGTGGCATGAAATGTTTTTTTTTCCTTTATAAGTCTAATTTGACCTGTCCTTCTCTTATGGATTGAAAGACGTTTTTATTTTGAGTTTCACCCACTTGCAAAGAAAAATTAGTCAGGCTTTCTACAAGTTTGTGCTTCTAAAGAACAGATGGTATTGATCCGAACATAAGGCAGAATTAAGGTAGAAAGAATATCACAGAGAGAAAAAGCCACCCCCCCCAGTAATTATTTATGAATTAAATAGCCTCTTACTCTTGTAGATTATTTTTTCACTTGAAAAATCCATATTTTCCAACCTAGTTGCAAACATTGAGTAAACTGAAACCTTCTTGTGTCATGTATTTTGCTCTTGCAACAAACCAGGGATATTTGTTTTCACAATGATTTAGTGTTATCTTAAGAAATTGTTATTAGTCATGCTAAGCCTTATATATCTCTGAAATTCTCTCAGTGTGATGTGAACATAAGAATTACAACAGGAGAGTCAAACAGCTATTCAGGTTATTTGACATTGCTGAGAGTGTTTTGAAGATTGAAACCTTTCTTATATGCTTAATTAAACATATGTGAATAGTGACACTTTTCTAAGGGGTAAGTATGAATTAAGATAAGCATCTTATATCATTTAACATTTCAGATCTTATTAACATACCCTACTCATTAAAACTAGTGCCTGAATTTGAAAGTAACTGTTAAAGTGAAAAAGATTGCTCCTAGAATAGGAGTAAAATATAGAAATAACAGTTATGGTAAGTGCATGCAGTTCTAGGTGAGGTTATCCTATCTAATTTTCTGAATATCATAGATTTTTCTTTGCTTTAACTGATAGGTGATTTCATAATGAGTCAAACAATAACAGCATAAATTATGTAAGTTTTCTAGGGTTTATATAACTGTTGGCCACAGGCAGAGAGAAAAGTAAAAACAATGCCATTAACATATTAAAAGGTTGCATAGATACTGCCTATGCAGGCTACTCTGGCAAAAATAAGACCTACCAAACCCTATCAATTAATTTATTGGAAGCCTTCCTTCCTAGTCAGAACATGTGGTCACTTTAATGTAGAACATATCCTCCAGCATATTTCCTCCAGGAGGACAGGAAAAGGTGGAAAATGCTGACAGTTTTGTGACTCCCTACACAGTAGGGAAGGAAAAAAAAGAAAAGTATTCCTCACCATTTGATTAATTGTCTTTAAAACAAAAAATAATTTTTTACTTAGTTCCACGATGTTATTGAGACAAGAATGGTTAGGTCCATGAAGGAATATTTTCTAGAAGAGTGTACAGACATTAAAAGATAGAAAATTAAAAGGAATCTGTAACTGTGATATTTACAGTAATTTATAGAATTTATCCTGAAAACAGATTACACTCAGACTCCCAGTTTCTTGATAGTAATTTTTCACCTGATAAACCTCAGCATTTTATAATTGCCTACTCTCAGCCACCAGACTTGCTTACACTTTTGTCACTCAAACTGAGAAATTTGCCTTGTCTACATGAGAAAAATAAGTCCACATGATAAAATAAGTCACCTTTCTCCTCAAAGAATTGAATTCAGGGGCCAGGTCACATTCACAATGTTTTACTTCCTTTATATACTGAAAGTTGGTCTCAGACACCTTGATCTTCTAGATTCATTGCTTTCTAGTAGGTTTTTAACCCTGCTGTATATACTAGAATCGTTATCCTCATATGCATCAGCTGTAATACAACATCTGAGCTGCACTGTGACTCTTTAAAAAAGTGATTCTGGTCAGTTTTCAGGAAAAAAAATGTAAAATCCCTTTTTATTATTTATTGCTAGACCAAACCTTGTCTTGCCTAAAAAGTGTTGCAGGAAAGACATGGTTTCAGCATTTAGATTTGTTCACAAAATTATTGTTGGATCAAGAATTAGTGTCCTAGCAGAAACTGTTCTGTTGATTGATATCTTGCTATTAGTGACTATATTTTCACTGCTGGAAACAATAGAATAGAATTCCATTTAAAATTAACTTCCTATGTCATTTGCTTTAAGCTTTGGAAGACCGGCTGAAAACTACATGTTAGTGGTTGGTAGTGTGTTTTCTTGACTTAAGTGCATGCTGTGGGGTCATAATTAAGATACCTAAGCAATTGCTAGTTTTAAATTCACAAATCCACAAACAGAATGAGAGCCAAAGTGAGTGACCTTCTGTTATTAGTATATATTTGTCTGAGAAAATAGAATAAAATCTTGTTACTGCTTGTTTCCAGAATTTCACAAAATGTTTTATTCACTTGCCACTATGTTTTCCTTCCAGAGGTATTACAAATTGATGCTTTAGAGCCTTCCCTATTCAACACTTTTTAAAAAGGGGAGATATTGTGGCATCAATCAATATCCCACTCCATGCTGCACTAGTCTGATGCCTAGTATCCTCATGCTATCAAAAAAAAAAAAAAAAAAAAAAAGGTGATTTTAGTGTTCTACTGACATAGAACATTTTAGCAACTTTTGGTAATAACAGCTGTGTCACCTTTCTTTTCATACATGAATATCTTAAAGTCCTCCTTTACTATATAGAGACAACATGAAATTTTGACAGTGCTCTTTGAAGGACTCTTCTCAGTGATGCGCAATGACAGGACAAGGGGAGGTGGGTGGAAGATGAGGCATATGAAGATCCATGGAAAGAGGAGGAAGAATTATTTCACTGTGAGGGTGACAGAACACTGGAATAGGCTGTCTAGGGGGTTGTGGAGTCTCTCTCTCTCTCTGGAGATATTCAACACCTGCCTGGATGAGTTCCTGTGTGATCTGGTATAGGTGATCCTGCTCTGGCAGGGGGTTGGACTCCTAACATTCTGTGATTCTGTGATTCCGTGAAAATGAAACTGTAGTTACATGTGAAAATAGCAATGCGACACAAGATAAATCTTTATGATTAGGCAAAAACATTTAAATAAGGCAACTAATGTTCTTATGCCAAGACAATGTTTGTTTGCTCTTCAGTAAAAATCGTTCCGATATTCTGCTCTCTGCATAAATATTTGAATTCATCTTCATGTGGAAAAGTTTTGTCCATTAAAGAAAATGCAGAAAAATGTATTTAATTTAGAAAATCTGGCCTCATTCTGTTTATGTACTTATCGTTTCTGTATATATGCAAGCATACACAAAAGCTAACGTGTGCACATATATATTCATTAAATCAAGCTGGATATTGGTTGGCAAAAAAACCCCAAAAAACCCAAACCCCCACATTTTGATCAGCACTGAAAATGTTACAGAAATATGTACTGTAGGCATTTTTTCTTCAGAAAAAAAAAAAAAAAAGAAGAGAAAAGAAAGAGATAATCTAGAGTTTTTTACATGTATTAATGGTTGTGATGTGAACCTGGAATCTGTGAGACTGGTACAAATGCCCTCTGGGGCCAGTCTTTTTTACATAATAGACAGGTGATGACCTTTCTTGGATGGGAGAGTTAAGGTATAGTAAAAAGAGGCATTGACTATTCTATTTCTTCTAGTGCACTGAATTTTTTAAAAATCAGCATAGAGTGAATGAAAAAAGAATAAAAATTTTGAAGGCTCCCCTAGGTAGTGACCACTCATTCTCTTTCAACGGGGAGATGCATATTGTCCTCTGCCATGCTGGAGTTTTGCCTGTAGGCAGACAAATACCTCTAGTGCCCCAAGTACCCTGACCCTCACCTGCCCTCCAGCTACCTACACCTTCTTAGAGCAGACATGGTGCACTGCCTGCCTTGGCCTGCCACATTTACCCTGCCTGATCCCAATCCCTCGTCATCACTCTGGTAGACCTGCCTTCACTCTCAGCTTTAGACCTGAGATATCAGTGCACCTTTATGATTTTTTCTTGCCTACATTTACACTGGATTCAAGAAAATAAAACATTTCCTCTTTCAGCAAAGCTTATAGCCAGCTACTTGGGCAACTGAAGACAGAATTAAAATAGTGCTCATCCTGAAATAGTCCTCAGATTCTATTGACAGTAGCTTCTTGACTTTTATAGGCACAGTTTACCAATACAAAGGAATCTGCCAGACACACAATTTTCAAGAAAAGTTGTAATGCTATGTAATACAGCATCTCACATGTTGCCAGTGTTACCAGAAGAAATACATAAATTATTGCCATTGAGGAAAAGGTAGCATTTGAATACTGAACCACCAGTTCCCACTAAAGGTAGAATCTGTATCAGGAATATAACTATATCCAAGATCACCAAAACAGTCTCTCTCTTTTGCAAAGACACGTGAACAACTTTGCAGTACATCAATGCTCTTTAACAACAAATCTGTGGTACAGAATCTCAGAGGGAGACTATAACTCACATAAACAAAACTCCCTAGGCAAAGCAAGTTGCATGTTCCTTGCAAAAGAAGAATTTTTATGTCATCTATAAGGTAAAGTTCCAAACGCTGGTATTCTCAGAATAAAATTATGGACTTAAATATTTATACTTTTATTTGCATGGGATTTTTTTCTAAGCATTTTCAAACCATGCTATCAAAATCACATTAAATACTAAAATTATTAATTAGTTATCAAAATAAGGTTTTGAGATAAAAAATTCTGCTTGATCGGAATTTCAGTAAAATCTGATGTTTCTGCGATGACAAAAAAATATTGTCCAAATATTGTGAGTGCTCAAAAGAAAAGAAGAAAAAATACATCAGACAATGATTATGGAAGCCCTTCTTTGGCTAAAGAATCACTGTAAATTCAGCTTAAGACTAATAGGAACATTTGAATTCTGAACTCTAAATAGAGGGTAGAATAAATAGTAGAAAATGCTGACATACACTTGGCTGTGTTGGTAGACAGACATGCAATAATACAACAAATACAGGGGAAAAGGAAATGTATATTTTGGAAAAAAGAATCCTCAGAAGTAAGCAAATACAAATGAGAGCAGAACATTACATCAAACCGTTGATTTGTGGTTGGCAGTCAGTATGTAAAAATACTCTACACAGTTAGAGATAGTTAAGGAAGAGAGTCACCCAGATAGTTTTATTGTTCTGCTTTAAATGACAAAGAGAGAGGAAAAATATGGCAATGTTTTTATAGAATGGATTTACAGCTTCTTCTAGATAACTGCAGTAACTGAACTATTAAAATGAATATCCTCTCCCTAGGTTTATAAACAAGATTTATTTTAAAGAAGATTTATTTTCTTCTTTGCAATGTAACTTCCTGTTCTGCTGCAATTATGCAATCACAAGTCTCTCAAGACCACATTCAGCCCAGAGAATGACTTTCAGGAATATTGCCATATTGACTGGACAGACTAGGGAAGCAATGTTATGAAGAGATCATAATCTTTCAGAAGTTCTGTTGCTGAGTGGTGGCCAAGGACATCATACTAATCATTTACCATCTAGAGTAAATGGGAGAAATAAAGCACTGTAACATTTGGTCACCCTGAAAAAAATATAGAAAACTCATCTTCAAGCAGCACGGACAAACTCAGCTCTTAGTGTAAAAAAGCTTTGGTCTTCATCTTGTTCTTATTTTGGTCTGCACTTTCATCAGTACCATTCCTTCAATGCTGAGATTGACAGGTATGAGAACATTACAATGTTCATGTCATAACAGTTGTAAACTAATCACAATTGTGCAGATGAAGTTCATAAACCTTTATGTATTCCTCAGAGTAAAAGTCTCCGAAAGTTAAGGAAGGTAATTGAGCATAATCACTGTGGATCTGCAACGGGAAAATCATGCCTGATGAACCCTATAGGCTTCCATAGTGAACTAGCTAGTTTAGTGGATGAGGATAAAAATGGATATTGTTTATCTTGACTTTGACAAGTCTTTTGGAGCTGTGTCCCATCACATTCTCATTGACAAAATGATGACGTATGGGGTAGATAAGCAGGCAGTAAGGTGAATAGCAAACTGGATGAACTGTTGAGCTCAAAGTTTTGCTTGCAATCAGAGACATAATGGTAGAGCAGTCCCTAGTGGTGTACATTCAGTTCTGATTCTATAGGCCAGTACAGTTTAACCTTGTGTCATCGGTTGAGTTGAAATCTGCTGCTGTTCTTTGAAAGAATTTTGCCTCAAGCCTGTTTCAAAATGAAAGTCATGGATGGCACAAAGTATTACGGGGCTTGAAGTTCCGATTGTAATGTGAGAGGCTTATTGTTCCAGTTGCTGCTTTTGGGTTTTGTGTTTTGGGTATTACTTTTTTCCCTGCAGGGATGGTGGCTGGATGAGTGAGAGTTGGTTAGTTTGCTGGTTTTCTCCTTTATGCTGCTGCTTTCTGCGTTTTGCTGGACTTCCACCCCCTGCTACCCCCACAAATTGACTAAGATGATTGTGCATTGTATTATCTCATTTTCTCAGTAAAACGTTTTATATCAACACAACCTGGATATTTTTTTGTGTTTTGCTTTTTTGAGTGTAGGGGTTTTTTTTGTTTGGTTTCTTTTGTTTTGTTTGGGTTTGTGTGTGTGCGTGTGCTACTTTCTCCTCACTTCTCTGTTGAAGGGAAACAGATAGGTTAACCCTTTACATTCTTTTTGGTCCCAGTGTGGGATTTGAAAGGAGCTGTCTTAGACATGTTGTTTTCAACAGGAGATAAAAGAGTTGAGATAACGAGAAGGGAGAAAACATGAGTATTCAGTTAAGGCTTGGGGCTTATTGAGAGAGCTTTATATAAGTTTTGATTGTTTGGGATTTTTTTTTTTGGGGGGGGGGGGGGGGGGGTGTTTTTTGCTTTCTGTGGTGTGTTCACTGTGTTAAAGTGTTTGCTTTCCAGGAGCAACTGAGTCCAATGTGCTAATATTCTGTATATATTCTTTCAGGTGATGAAATGTTATTCAAAACTACATCGCCTCATGCCAGCTTCAAAATCAAAGTGCTGCCTGGAGCGTAGTATTATGGGGCTTGAAGTTCAGATCGTAACATATGAGGCTTCCTGTTCCAGTTGCTGCTTTTGGGTTCTGGGGTTTGGGTGTTGGTTTGGTTTTTCTGTCTGCGTGGATGATGGCAGGATGGGTGGGAGCTGGCAATTTCACTAGTATTCTGCTTTATGCTTGTGTCGGTGTGAGCTGAAATTCCCCCCCCACCAACAATAACCAGGCTAGCTCAGTCTGGAAGCAAATGAAAAGCTGTATTTACAAGCAGAGTCTAAAATCTACAGTGAAATGCAATGAATATGTACAAATACACAAAATTCACAACATTCACAAATATATACAATCAACAGAAAAAGCACAATCGATCTCCCTTTGCTTCCCCCTAAGGGGACCCTCCAAAAGGGGCCTCCCTCTCCCAGGAGCTTCCCCCCCCAGACCCCCCTGGACAGAGAAGCAGAGTTAGTTAAGCAGAAAGTTGTTAACTTAGCTGCCAAGGTCAGTGTGTTATCTTCAGCCAGAAGAGAAGAAGAAACAGCAGCCAGACAGCCCAGCAACTGCCCCCACTGCCGAACGCAGAATGTGCAGAATGCCTACTTTGTTTTGGGTAACAGTTCTTAAACATTTCTATCTATCCAATGGAAGTGTTTAGAACAATCGTTATTTTGCTTTCTTACACCCAATAGTGACTTATTTACATTCTTTCACTTTCTCTGTTTTGAACTTTGCAAGGAAAAATTAAAAAGACAGTTTCAAACCATCACAGTCCACCCCTTCTAAACAATTCCATTGGCTGCTACTATCATTTATCTAATCTAAAATAATATCTACAACAATAGGTGAATAAAGACCATAGTCCATTCTGGCTATCTCAGATGTAGATGATTCAAAAGAGTCAAATCACAGGAAAAACAGCAAACAGTTTGTTTCCTCGCACATGGAGCGAAGGAAGGAACAGGGACTCTCAGGTGACTCAGGGCTCTCAGGGTTCGTGCACCGTAGATCTCATGAACTCTCCTCTTGGGCGCGATGCTGTATCTGCACAACACTCTGAATTTAACCTCTCTCAGCCAAAGTTAGATTTCTTTGTGGAATACACTGAATTTCACCATTTTCTTGCATCACCCAATAGGTGTGACCAGGACCTTCAGCAGAAACCACCCCTCGGACAGGTTTGGCCTCTCCTGAAGGAGAAAATACCCAAACAGTTTTGCCTAACAGATTCTTTTCTCTGATAACAGGAACTCTATCACCTTCTTCCTTTCGCAACAAATCTGATTGGGCAGGTCCAGCTCGATTCACTGAACCTCTACTATTCACCAACCAGGTTGCTTGTGCTAAATGTTTCTCCCAGTTTTTCAAAGATCCACCCCCCATGGCTTTGAGAGTGGTTTTCAGCAAACCGTTGTAGCGTTCGATCTTCCCTGCAGCTGGTGCATAGTAGGGAATGTGGAATATCCACTCGATGCCGTGCTCTTTGGCCCAGTTTTTTACAAGATTGTTCTTGAAATGAGTTCCATTGTCCGACTCAATCCTCTCTGGAGTCCCGTGTCTCCACAGGATTTGTCTTTCCAGACCAAGAATGGTGTTACGTGCAGTTGCATGAGGAACTGGATAAGTTTCCAGCCATCCAGTGCTTGCCTCTACCATAGTCAGCACATACTGCTTACCAGATGGAGAACGAGGTAGAGTGATGTAGTCAATCTGCCAGGCTTCACCATACTTGTACTTGGACCATCGGTCACCGTACCACAAGGGCTTGATCCGCTTTGCCTGCTTAATAGCAGCACAAATGTCACAGTCATGGATGACTTGTGTGATAGCATCCATGGAAATGTCAATGGATCTGTCACGAGCCCATCGGTAGGTTGCATCTCTGCCTTGATGTCCTGACGAGTCATGGGCCCACCGAGCTAAGAACAGCTCACCTCGGTGTTTCCAGTCAAGATCAGGATCAGAGTTTGTGTCCACCTGGGAAACTCTTGCAGCTAAATCTGCCTGATGGTTGTGTTGTTGTTCCTCAGTAGCTTTGCTCTTAGGAATGTGAGCATCGATGTGTCTCACTTTCACTGGGATTCTCTCAATGTGAGCAGCAATGTCTTGCCACAGATCTGCAGCCCAGATTGGCTTTCCTTTCCTCTGCCAGCCATTCTTCTTCCAGTCTTTCAGCCAACCCCACAAGGCATTGGCTACCATCCATGAGTCGGTGTAGAGATAAAGCTTTGGCCATCTCTCACGTTCAGCTACGTTAAGAGCTAGCTGGACAGCTTTTACCTCTGCGAATTGACTGGATTCTCCTTCTCCATCTCTCGCTTCTGCAACCCTGCGCGTTGGACTCCACACTGCAGATTTCCATCTCCGCTTGTTCCCAACAAGACGACAGGAACCGTCTGTGAACAAAGCATAACTCTTTTCATCATCAGACAGATCACTGTAAGGAGGAGCTTCCTCAGCACGAGCTACTCTCTCCTCTGGAGGTTTAGCACAGCTTGTGCCTTCTGGCCAGTTTGTGATCACCTCCACCAAACCAGGCCTTTCGAGATTTCCCATTCGAGCTCTCTGTGTTATCAGAGCCATCCACTTAGACCAGGTAGCATCTGTTGCATGATGTGGTGAAGAACCTTTGCCTTTGAACATCCAATTCAGAACTGGCAATCTAGGAGCTAGAAGAAGTTGTGACTCAGTTCCGATCACTTCAGAAGCAGCTTTCACTCCTTCATAAGCAGCTAAAATCTCTTTCTCTGTTGGAGTGTAGTTTGCCTCTGAGCCTCTGTAGCCACGACCCCAGAAACCAAGAGGACGTCCTCGTGTCTCCCCTGGAGCTCTTTGCCATAAGCACCAGGTTGGACCATTGTCCCTAGCAGCTGTGTACAGAATGTTCTTAATGTCTGGACCAGTTCGGACAGGTCCCAGACCCATCGCTTGGACTACCTCTCGCTTGATCTGGTCAAAGGCTGCTTGTTGCTCAGGACCCCATTGGAAACTGTTTCTCTTTCGAGTCACATCATAGAGAGGTTTCACAATCTGACTGTATCCAGGAATGTGCAGTCTCCAAAATCCCACTATGCCTAAGAAACGCAGAGTTTCTTTCTTGTTGATGGGATTTGCCATGGTGGAGACTTTGTTTATCACATCCATTGGGATGTGACGGCGACCGTCTTGCCACCGCACTCCCAGAAACTGGATTTCTCTGGCAGGTCCTTTCAACCTTGTCTCGCTTGATAGCGAAACCAGCTTGCAAGAGAATGTCAATGATTTTGTTACCTTTCTCGAAGACTTCTTCAGCAGTCTCACTCCAGACGATGATGTCATCGATGAACTGAATGTGTTCTGGAGCTCCACCTTTCTCCAAAGCATCATGGATCACTGCATGGCAGATGGTTGAACTGTGAATCCACCCCTGGGGCAAACGATTGAATGTGTACTGAATGCCTCTCCAGGTGAAAGCAAACTGAGGCCTGCATTCCTCTGCTATGGGAATAGAGAAGAAAGCATTAGCAATGTCTATGGTAGCATACCATTTGGCCTGCTTGGATTCCAGCTCATATTGGAGTTCCATCATGTCTGGTACAGCTGCACTCATGGGTGGAGTTACTTCATTCAAGGCACGGAAATCAACTGTCAGACGCCACTCTCCATTCTGCTTTCTCACAGGCCAGATTGGACTGTTGAAAGGTGAATGAGTTTTGCTGATGACCTTCTGACTCTCCAACTGACGAATCAAGTTTTGAATGGGCACCAAAGAGTCACGGTTGGTTCTGTATTGTCTGTGATGCACAGTTTGAGAAGCAACCGGCAGCTTTACATCCTCTATCTCATGTTGTCCCACAACTGCAGATTCATCTGAAAGCTCAGGTCTAATGGACAACTTCAATTTTCCTCCATCAATTTCTACAGTTGCTATTCCAAAAGCCCATTTGTAACCCTTAGGGTCTTTAAAACGCCCTTCTCTCAGAAAGTCAATTCCCAAAATACAAGGTGCATTAGGACCTGTTACAATAGTATGTTTCTTCCACTGCTTCCCAGTTAAACTTATATCAACCTCTATCTTAAACAACTCTTGAGATCCACCAGTGACTCCCTGAATAGTTATAGATTCTCCCCCTTGATAATTTGATGGTATTATGGTGCACTGAGCTCCTGTGTCAACCAAGGCCCTGTACTTCTGAAATTTTGAAGTGCCAGGCCACTGGATGTACACATCCCAATAGATTCTGTTATCTCCATTATCCCTTACCTCCCCCTGGCGGAAGGCAGGGCACCCCTAATGGTGGGGATTACCTCCACATGTACAGCTGGCACAACGTCCAGCACCAGAATTAGGATCACTGTTGGAGCTATCAGAGTTGTTCTGGGAAACTGAGGAAGCGACAGCTACCCTCCTGGTATTGCTACCTCGGGATCTGCCCCTCTGCAGCTCCCGTAACCTCTTGAAAAGATCAGAAGTTGGTTGACCATCCCATCTGTTCATGTTCTCACCAAACTGATCACGCAGAGTTATCCAGATACTGCCACGTGATTGCCTCTGCTGTCTGTTTTGGTTTGACCTATTCTGGAATGGCCTCCTTGGAGCACGTCTGTTCCTAACAGCTGAAACTTGTATCCATCTGGAGGAAGAGGAATTAGAATCATCCCCCTTCATCAAGTTGGATATGGAGGTTTTAAGTTCCTCCTTCAGCTCTTTCATGCAATTCTTCATTTCTCCAGACAAAGTTTCAATGGCTGAAACCAAAGAAGTACGTGCAAGACTATCCTCCAATTGCCTCATTTGGTCAGTGAAATGGCCAACAGTAGGAGGTGCTCCACCATAATTTCTTGCCACAATCCTGCTTGCCAGAATAGTAGCATAATTAGGAGGAGCAAGCTTAATGAGCTTTTTGGCAAGGCCTGTTCCAACAGGAATTTCATCAGGATTCAGAGTCTTATGATCTCCATACATTACTTCTCTCACAGCAAACTCTCTCAGACGCTTGATTCCCTCAGCTATTGTGGTCCAAGGCTTAGGGTTCCATGGTAAATCATCTCTGCTGGGGTACCTCAGCGAGACTGCCAGTAGGAGGCGTGCCCACAGAGAAACTTTACCAATGCACTTGCCTAGATGCCTGTCTATGCCTGTATCCTTTGAGAGCATCCCCAACTGAGAGGCCGACTTGTCACCTACCACCAATGCTGGGGCTCCCATATCAAAACACCTGGCTAGCCAAGACAGGACTGGCTCATTATCTCCTCTGATGTAATCCTTCCTCACATGTCTAATTTCCTGTCTGGGTGCATTAGCTGACTGTATGTCATCCTCATCATCATCATCATCATCATCATCCTGAGGTCGCTGTCCCCATAATCCTATTTTAATCCTCCGTTGAATTTCCTTGAGTTCAGAGGCACTACCAGCAGTTGCTAATCTACTAGGGTCTACATCCTGACCTACATCTCCATCATCCATGTGGGGTCTCAAGAGGTCTACCAGAGTTTTAAGGCTAACCCTCTCTTCCTCATCAGAAGGATCTTTCTTAAGAGAGGGACCCTGAGTAGAAGGACCCTCATCTCCATCTGCACCATCTCCTGCAGCATCTGCATCTCCTTTACGCTTTCTGGTTACAGTGGCCACCAAATTTACTGGCTTGGTTTTCACATTCACAGCAGAGTTGGAAGAGCAAGTAGCCTTATGTCTTTCTTGATACAGTGCTATCAGTAGCCATATGATTATTCCAAGAAGCAACAAATTTAAGATTAAGGCTAGTACAAGATATCTAAGGTACCACTGGTTCCAAGGACCCTCTGTAGTTGTAAGAGGAGTAACAAACTCATATGTGTCTGCTAGCAGATCCATAGTTGAGTTACCATAGCTTCTTAGCCCAATAAGACCATAACAGAATTCACCAACATTCAGTAACTTGTTCTTAACCCAAAGAAACGACTTATATGCCACATATCTCACAATCTTGTCTATCATGCAAGAAATGGCCCATCTGTAAACAATCACACTGATAATAGATGAAATAGAATGACTCAGAATCCAAAACAGCTTCATTTTGCTTCCTAATCTGAGCAGAAATAAATCACAAGCAATCGAGCCCCGAGTTGGAGCGCCAAAAATAAAAAGTGTGTCGGTGTGAGCTGAAATTCCCCCCCCACCAACAATAACCAGGCTAGCTCAGTCTGGAAGCAAATGAAAAGCTGTATTTACAAGCAGAGTCTAAAATCTACAGTGAAATGCAATGAATATGTACAAATACACAAAATTCACAACATTCACAAATATATACAATCAACAGAAAAAGCACAATCGATCTCCCTTTGCTTCCCCCCAAGGGGACCCTCCCAAAGGGGCCTCCCTCTCCCAGGAGCTTCCCCCCCAGACCCCCCTGGACAGAGAAGCAGAGTTAGTTAAGCAGAAAGTTGTTAACTTAGCTGCCAAGGTCAGTGTGTTATCTTCAGCCAGAAGAGAAGAAGAAACAGCAGCCAGACAGCCCAGCAACTGCCCCCACTGCCGAACGCAGAATGTGCAGAATGCCTACTTTGTTTTGGGTAACAGTTCTTAAACATTTCTATCTATCCAATGGAAGTGTTTAGAACAATCGTTATTTTGCTTTCTTACACCCAATAGTGACTTATTTACATTCTTTCACTTTCTCTGTTTTGAACTTTGCAAGGAAAAATTAAAAAGACAGTTTCAAACCATCACAATGCTGTATTTTGCTGACTCCCCCCCCCCACCCCCACCCTTTTTTGTTTCCCTTTGCAAACAGGTTAAGGTAATGCACACTGGTTTATCTCATTTTCTCAGCAAAACTCTTTAACTCAAACCAAAGGTTTTTTGGTTGGTTGGTTGGTTGGTTGGTTGGTTTGGTTTGTTTTGTATGTGTTAATTTTCCATCACTTTTGGAAGGAAACGTGGGTTAACCTGTTATAACTTGTCATTGCTGACTCAGTTCATGGGGTGGAGTTCACCCTTAGTAAGTTTGTGGAAGATACAAAACTGGAGGGACTGACTGTTTCAGATGGTAGTGCTACTGTTCAGAGAGACCTTGAAAAGCTGGAGAAGGGGGCTCAAAGAAATGTCATGAATTTCAATAAAGGAAATTGCAAAATCATGCACCTTTGGGAAAACAACCCCAAACACCAGTATACACTGGTGGCCGACTGGCTGAAAAGCAGCTTGGCAGAGGTCCTGGATGTCCTACTGGACACTGAATTGAACTTGAAGCAGCAATGTACATTCACCACAAAGAAAGGCAAGCAACCTCCCAGGCTACAGTGGAAAGAGGGAAGTGATCCCACCCCTTCTTGCATCACTGGACTAAAAACATATATAGGTGTATGGTCCAGTTCAAGGCTCCCTAGTGAACAGATACACAGACATCCAGGAAAGGGCCACAAAGATGGTTAAGGGCTCGGAGTATCTGTCATACCAAGAGACACCTGAGCTATAGCTGACCCTGCTTTGAGAAAGGATGATTTGTTAGATGATCTCCAGAGGTCTCTTCCAAACTCATACACTGTGATTCCCTAAGAGAGATTTTAAATCCATTTGCTGGGGTGGGTATTCACATAAGCATCTCAGGAAAACAAGAATCATATTTACTCACAGACATGTGCCATTGTAAGTCATAGAATCACAGAAGGGACCTGCAAAGGTCATCTTGTCCAGCTCCCTCCAGTGAGCAGGGATACCTTTAACTAGATCAGGTTGTTCAAGGCTCCATCAATTTTGACCTTGAATATCTCCAGGGATGGGACCTCCACCACCTCTCTGGACAACTTGTTCCAGTAGTTTATTGCCCTCATTGTGAATCCAGAAGAAATGCCCAGATTGCTTACAATCCTTCAAGTTACTCACTGTGGTGATAATGAATAATATAAAAAATGCAAATGAAAATTTCCTGGTATATCTTTTTTCGAGCTATGCACTGGTTTTCAGTGTATAGATTTCAATACATTGAGCATCTACAGAAAACAAGAATGTTTTATGCCATTGTTTTGCTCAAGTCCTAAGAACCAGTCATTCCACCCACATTCTAACAAGATACCATTATAGAAAGAATAAGCTTTTTGTAACTCAAGGCAGTATAATTTTGAGACTCTTCAAGCAGTATCATTACAAAAACACTTTTCTGAAATACCCTGAATCACCAGCTAATATATCAATTTATCTAATTCTATATTATACTAATACTTGAGAAGCAGTGTTACCAACAGCTGAAAAAATCAGCCCTTAAGCAATTCAAAATTTCTGTTAAAGATGCACTTTTATAGGTCCCTTAAAAAATCAAAACAAAAAACTCTTTTTCTTCACTGTTTTTTAGTTATGAGCTTTCTTGCTGTAGCATCAGAAATGTAACTATTAAAATACACTGCATGACCCATTTCAACCTGCCATGGCCACTCTGTTTAAATAGCAGCATCGCAACTGTAATGCAAGTATATAACCAAATCTCGGGTACTCTTTATAAACTCTGAAGATACATCATTGCTTTGGCAGCTGTTCCACATATTCAGTATTGGCATGTGCTTTCTGATCTGATTTGCAGTTCTCAGCACATGCTACCAGCATCTATCCTTGTTATCATGATCCTTTCTTTCTGAGTCTGTTTGGCAGTTATTTATGTACTTGGATTTGGATTTATGGATGATACAACACTGAGGATTTTCCAGTGATACAGTCTCCTTGCTTTTCCAGTAGAGTTTTCATATCCTTCATAATATTTTAGATTTCTTCTTCAGTTGAAGTTGTATTTCAGATTTACTTTTATACTCATGTTACGATCACTGAAAGGAGATCTAGCTGTTTATCTCAGAAACATATTTTCTTTTTATTTACTTAAGAAATCAAGTACAAAGTAACTAGTTTACTGAGAGAAGTTTAAAGACAGTGTTTTTATCTGCATAATCTTTAAGTTTCATTTTACTTAGATGTTGTAATGTACTGTGAGGTTTATGCAAAATGGTAGATAATGTGGTATAAATTTGCTTTGCATCAAGGAACATACTGAATTTATTGTGAATGACTGGAATATTTTTATATAGTCTTCTTTTAGTTTCTTTCCATAGCAAGCCTGTAATTAAATCTTAAGTGTATTTAAATTCTGTATTCATTAAATTATACTTCTAAAACATAATAGCAGCACTAATTTTGGAGAGTTTTAAATAATTCTTTTTCACAATAATTTCTACTTTAAAATAGTAATAGATTGTTCAATAGGGCTACTCATGTGTATAAAGCCAAACCCGTGTTTCAGTGTTTTTATGATTGGATTTTTTGTGTACAAAACAGCCAGTGAAATTACATTTGTGTAGCTTATCTTTCCAATTTTCAGGACTAGGAGAAATGTAACAAATGGAAAATAATTTCTTCTCTAGGGTCTAATAAAAGTTAACACATGTCCTTAACAGGCTAAACTGAGCAATCCTGGGAAACATTGAAAACTAGAGATCTTTTCTTCTTTCCTTGAAAAATATTACAGTATTTAAAATACCAGAAAAATGGTAGCAATACAAACAATAAGAAAAAGTAAAAAAGAAACAAAAATAGAGCTGTGCAGGTAATGTTTAGAGGCTCAGATCTGGGTATTGCTGGTAATTATTATTAGGAATTATGCATGCTGCTCCTGAAAAGCAAAATCAACTCTCAATCATAAAGGCAGTACACACTGCTTTTGAAGATAGACTACAGAGTCTGACAGAAAACTCTTTGTTTCTCAGTTGTCTCCATTGTATATTCTAGTTAAAAATAATGAGACTGTTGCTGAATATTTTATGAATATTTACATGCAAAAAATGATAAAAAGACATAAGAATAGAAAGACTAGAATGCAGCACTTTGTTCTGTAGTTTATAAATTGGTTACATACACTTTGTCATGGTTTTGTTTGAATTATACAGTGCACTTCTGGTTTCGTTCCTCAATTCTGTTTGTTTCAGAAAACAGTAAAAATCATCCACAGATTGCTCAGCCCTTTGGTGTAGTGATTACTTTTTTGTATGACTGGAATATTCTAAGGGCCAGGTCTAGCTTTTCAAGTGTTTGACAGTGAGAAATGAAATGCTCGTAGCCTTCAGTCAGTCCCCAGTGATTCACAGAATTGGTGGTAGAGTATCATACGACTTGATAAGGTCATCTGAAACTTAGAGAGATGCTACAGCTATGCAGCAATGCTGCAGACATGGGCAATACAATACACAAAACTACTTCACATAGAATGTTCCTGAACTGAACGAGTCCACTTTGTGTCTATTAGGTAAAGTACTACTTAAATACCATTTGGATGGACAGACCTTTTGGAACTTTGCAGGAACACATCCATTTCACAGTTGTTAAATTCTTCTTAGACATAGAGCTGTGTACTTTATATCTCATCTACCTGTAACTACTAACTGATATCCTTGTGCTCCATCCCACTCACCTGGCCCCCTCTCCCCCACAAAAAAAGAAACAACAAGCAAACAAACAAACAAAACCCCAAAACACTCCTAACATACTTGTCAACTGTACAATATGCACGGTGGAGATAGCAAGTAGACTTGTGATCTTCTGTCAATTGATGCCACTGATTGGAAGTGGAATACATTATGATTACAATAATTCATGATGGAAATTTGCAGCCAGTGACAAAGAAAATACTTAGTGGTTTAAAACAGACATGAATAAAACCTATGGATAGGATCACATATGAAAGAACAGAAATATTTTTTCTGCCATAGAGGATGAATTTTTCTCTACAAGGTGCATGGTTGGTGAATCAGTTTTACTACCTAGGAACACAGTCACACAAATCCTGGGACACAAGTTTTGCAACAACAGTAAATCCAGGAGTGTGATCAAAGTAGACCTCACACAAAAAACTAAGTTAAAATTAGCTACAACTAACTGCATGCCCTTGTTGATTCTGAAATCATCAATTCTGCTTTAACTTGCATGCTTATGTTTATAGCTTTAGCTGATTGATAAAGACTTTGAGAATGTGTTCACATATTATATGCCTTTAAACTTCTTGGGTTCCTTTCTAGTCTTTTAAAGACCTCACGGAAAGAGTAGTTTAGCAAAGCAAAAACTAGAATGTGGTCTTTGCTGTTTACAGATTCCTAGAACGGATTTCTGGCAATTGCTGTGGAAATATGTGCAGGCTTAAAACTCTGCCTCACTTTGAAGATTACATAATTTTCGTGTTCATGGAAACAGTGAGTTTGTGTCTGCTGTCTGCATGTTTCCTTCTACCAGTGTTCATCTCTTTTTAGTTTAAGATGTTTCCTTAAGAGAAAGACATGTCTTTACAGGATCTGTACAGAGGAGGTACGGAATATACATCCAGTGTATCTCCTCTTCAAACAGGAAGTTTTCATTCTCACTGTTGACACAAAGGTGAGAGAGATCCTGTGAAAAATACCCTGTTTGCAGCTGCTGTGAATACTTCAGAGTACACTCTTGGCAGCAGAAATAGTGTTAAGAGGGACGTTACATTGGCTGATTCTAGGCACTGACTTTATGATGCTGATCTCCGTAGACTCCTTACACAGCAGCAGAAAAGAGGCATTTCTCTGTAGAGTAATTTGGGATGCCTGACTTGAAGTCATGGTTTGTGCCACCCTCAGAATAACTCTTTTATCTCTCTTCATTACTGATTTGGAAAGCCAATGTAAATTACCACATTCTAACATGGGACATAGGTCTTTAAACTAATTTTGAAGGGGGAATAGGGAAAAACGAGCCTCACTGAGGACATTCCTGGGGCAATTGTGAGGCAGGGTACCAGCTCCACTGCTATCCCAGGGGCTGTAGGGATAGTAGATTATGCAACACCCACAATGGTAACAGATACTCCTCTGCTAAGTCTCTGAAGTGTGTGTATACCAACACAAGAAGCATGGGAAATAAACAGGATGAACTGGAAATCTGGGTGCAGTCACAGGGTTATGATCTTGTTACAATTACAGAGACATGGTGGGACAGCTTCCATGGCTAGAACGTGGTTATGGATGACTATGTACTTTTCAGGAAGGACAAGCTGACAAGGTAAGGAGGTGGAGTTGCTCTCTATGTGAATAAGCAACTAAAATGTGTTGAGCTCAACCCAGGGGGAGATGATAAAAGTGTTGTAAGCTTATGAGTCAGAGTGAAGGGTCATACAAACATGGATGATACAGTTGAAAGTGTTTACTACAGACCACTAAACCAGGAAGAAGCTGTTGATGATGCCTTCTATGTGCAGCTGGAAGTAGCCTTAAGATCAAGTGCCCTGGTGCACATGGGCGGCTTGAACCACTCAGATATTAGTTGGAAAAATCACACACCCAAGGACAACAGTCCAAACAGTCCAAAACGTTCCTGCAGTGCATCGATGACAACTTTCTCCTGCAAGTAGTTGAAGAACCAACAAGGAGAAGTGCAATGATGGACCTGGTATTAACAAACAAAGAAGGACTGGTTGTAAATGTCAGAGTTGGGGATAATCTTGGTTGAAGTGACCATGACATGTCAGAGTTTAATATTAACAGACAAAGAAGCAGGGTGATAAGTAAAATTTCAGCCCTAGACTTTAAAAGGGCCTACTTTCTCCTCTTCAAGTCTCAGAAATATCCAGTGGACCAGGGCTCTGGAAGGAAGCAGGGCCCAAGAGAGTTGGTTAATATTCAAACATTACCTCCTCCAAGCTCAAGAGAAATGTATTCCCTTGAAAAAAAAATCAAGTAAGGCAAGCAGAAGACCTGCATGGATAAGCAAGGAACTCTTAGTAAAACTCAAAAACAAAAAGGAGGTTTACAATATGTGGAAAAAAGGACTGGTCAATTGGGAGGATTATAGAGATAGAGAATGTAGAGATGCTACAAGGAAAGCCAAGGCCCTCCCGGAACTGAGTCTTGCCAGCAGGGTGAAAGAGAACAAGAAGATTTTTTTCAAATATGTCAATGATAAAAGGAAGAGCAGGCAAAGGGTGGGTCCACTGCTGAATGAGTTGGGAGATACAGTAATTGATGATGCAGAGTCAGAAGAGTTGCTGAATGCCTTCTTTGCCTCAGTCTTCACTCCTTAGACCAGCCCTCAGAAACCTCAGGCTCCAGAAGCAAGGGAGCAGAACTGGAGAGATCTGGATGTTACACTGGTCAATCAGGAGAGGGTTAGAGATCTCTTATACCATCTCAAGACACACAAATCCATCGGTCCTCATGGGATGCATCCATGAGTGCTGAGAGAGCTGGCTGATAGTGTTGCTGAACCTCTCTCCATCATCTTTGAAAAGGAGAACAGGAGAGGTGCCTGACAAGTGGAAGGAAGCAAATGTCACTCCAGTCTTCAAAAAAGGCAAGAAGGAAGACCCAGGCAACTACAGACCAGTCAGCCTCACCTCCATCCCTGGAAAGATGATGGAGCAGCTCATCCTGGAGGTCATCTCTAACCACATAGAAGACAAGAAGGTTATCAGGAGTAGCCAACATGGATTTACCAAGGGGAGATCCTGCCTGACGAATCTGATAGTCTTCTATGAAATTATGACCAAGTGGGTAGATGAGGGAAGAGCAGTGGATGTCATATATCCTGACTTCAGTAAAGCTTTTGATACTGTCTCCCATAATATCCTCATAGAAAAACTCAGGAGATGTGACAGAGATGGTTGGTCAGTGAGGTGGACTGAAAACAGGCTCAACAACAGAGTTCAGAGGGCTGTCCTCAGTGGCACAAAGTCAACTTGGAGGTCTGTGACAAGTCTGTCCCCCAGGGATTTGTACTGGGTCCAGTTTTATTCAATATCTTTATCAATGACCTGGATGAGGGGATTGAGAGTACCCTCAGCAAGTTCCCTGATGATACAAAACTGGGGGGATTGTCTGACACCCTATCAGGCTGTGCAGCCATCCAACATGACCTGGACAGGCTGGAGAGCTGGGTGCAGGCAAACCTCATGAAGTTTAATAAGGAAAAGTGCAAGGTCCTACATCTGGGGAGGAATAACAACAGGCACCAGTACAGGTTAGGGGCTGCCCTGCTGGAAAGCAACTCCACAGAGAAAGACCTTGGGGTGCTGGTGGACAGCAAGTTATCCGTGGGACAACAATGTGCCCTTGTGGCCAAGAGAGACAATGGTATGCTGAGATGCATCAAGAAAGGTGTGTCCAGCAGGTCTAGGGAAGTTCTTCTACCTCTCTACTCTGCCCTGGTGAGACCAAACCTGTAATACTGTGTCCAGTTTTGGGCTTCCCAGTTCAAGAGGGACAGAGACCTGCTGGAGCGAATCCAGAGGAGAGCCACGAGGATGATTAGGGGACTTGAGCATCTCCCCTATGAAGAGAGACTGAGATCCCTGGGGCTGTTTAGCCTTGAGAAGAGAAGACTGAGAGGGGATCTGATCAATGTCTATAAATATCTGAGGGGTGGGTGTCAAGTGGAGGGGGCCAGGTTCTTTTCAGTAGTTCACAGTGATAAGACAAGGAACAATGGGTTCAAACTTGAACATAGAAGATTTCACCTCAACATGAGGACAGAGCACTGGAACAGGCTGGCCAGGGAGGTTGTGGAGTCTTCTTCTCTGGAGACTTTCCAAACCCGCCTAGATGCATTCCTGTGCAGGCTACCCTAAGTGATCCTGCTTTGGCAGGGGATCTGGACCTGATGATCTCTTGAGGTTCCTTCCAACCTCTGATATACTGTGATACTATGAAATGGAGTTCAAACCCTGGTCAGGGATGTGGAAGTTAGAGAGATAGAGAAACAGTCAACATTCCACACAGTAAAATGCAGAGATAACATGAAGTGCAGAAACCCAACTATATCTGGAGAATATTTAGTGACTTATGTCTCTGTCACAGAAAGAGAGGGAAGGCAAATGACTGGAAAACACTAAGGGGAAGAAAGGAATGGATAAAACTCCCATGGTATCTGCAAGTCCATTCACTACTAAAATCATTCCACACTCAGATTCCTATTGGCTGCTTTTAGTCCTGGAATCTATTCTACTGCTATTCCAAATCCAGCTGTTTCACTGTGTTCAGCCTATAAGAGCCGAATTGCACTATGTTGCTATGCTGGGTCCTTCATTGCAGCACACATGTGCCACCTGTAACTTAGTCAAATGCAGAAATTTTGATTTATCTTGTTTTTCTCTGTGCAGCATTTGAAATTTTATTATTATTTATTTCTATGATGTCCCTTCATTCCCTATAGTATTTGAAAAAATCCACCAGCATAATACTAAAATCTGGATGTTTTACTTTTATCTTAACTTCATGTCTCCACTTTGTCATAGCCATGCACATTTGGTAAGAAACCATGCTTCCCTAACTAGAAGTATTAAAAAATGGACTTAGTTATTCTAGAAGAACACATGCATGTAACTACCACCATGCATGTAATTCAAATGTTGTCTGGGAATTAAGGTGTTTGAAGAAATGTTAGGGTCATTATCAATTTGTGCATACTTCTGGGAAGCATTAGCAAAGATGCCAGAACATGGGGGAAGGGACGTGTTAAAGAAGAAAGTGTAAGGATTTCTGTGAATATTCTTCCTTTATGTAGTTTTCTAGTTTTGCCTGTCAATTTGAAAGACTGAAGAAGATCTGAGCAAACAGCCAAACCTCTTCGAGCTGCTTATTCTAACTAAAACAAAACTCCAGGGCTCAAGAGATTTAACCAACACTAATTATTTTATATCTTGTGTAACCTTTCAGTCCTTTATGTAAACACACTACATTTACCAACATGCAGCATTTCTTAAGCTGCCTCATCTTCAGTCTGTACTTTTCTTTTATGAAGTCTTATTTGGTCTGTCAAGTGACTTTTGATTACTTCCATGTTGTTCTGAATTGGCTTAATATCCCTAAAGACTTTTCCCACTCTGTGAATCACTACATCTTTGTTTGGTCTCTTGTTACTTGCATATAAAAACTGATGACATTTTCAATTGTAGATACAATGACATTTTCAATTGAAGATAAAATGGAGTCCTCAAAACTGGTTGTTTCCATTTACCTAGTTTATCATTATAATTCTATATTCCCTTCAGAGAATCTGTTTTGAATCAGTTCCTTACAATTAAAGTTAGGTAAAGTATTCTGCATACAGTAGCAAAACATTAAGAGAACAATCTGTGGGGGAAAAGTCCGTTTCTTTTTTCCTGACCTAGAGATGTCAGGAGAATCACTATTTTGTTAGCTAACACTTGACAGAAACAGAAACTGTGACTCAGAGAACTGGTTTATTTGTTTGTTGTTTTTTGGTTTCCACTGGACCTTTTTTCTTCCCACGAGATGAGAAGTAGTGGATGGGACTTTACTAAGAAGAGCTTTTGAAGGTATTTTCTTTTCCTTTATGGACACTAGTGTTCTTCAGTCCATCTTTGCACCACTCCTCCTAAAAAGGGCAGAAATACTGTTCGCTTACATTAGTTTGTTGTTCCAGGGTTATCCTTTTCACTCTCCTATACGTATATTTTCTTTGCACTTCATAAGTTCTGGTACTGCTTGTTTCTCAAGAGACAGGTGAGTTCTAAGGCTGCTTTAGTGCTACAAAAATATTTTCATTGTAAGTATTCTGATTTATATGGGGAGACAAGAGAAGTGACTATCCTGTGTTATGTGATGGTGGTTCTGATCAGTAAAAGAAGATGAAACTGCATACGAAAGAATAAATGAGGGAGCAATGAGGTATGTCTGTGTCACACATAAGTTTCAAGTTTTTGTTGTGTGTAAATATACATGCTTTATCAATTACAGTAGGCTACATAGGGAGAGACCATACTGCTCACAAAAAAAAAAAAAATCTGTATAAGAAAAATGCTTGAAATAAGAAGTTACATTTCAATATCTCTGCCCCTTTCCCTCTTTCCCAGGCAGAAAAGCTGATATTTGGGTTAATTTAAGCAAACAATAGTTCACATATCTTGTACTTAATCTTCTAGAAGGTAATACATCGAGTATTTATTATTAAAAAATTCACTTCAATTCACCAAAGCATCATCTACCAGATTTCAAGTACATTTTTCAAGACATTGACCTGAGTGACATATATGCCTGTCCTTGACAACTAAACCTCCTGGCTTTCAAAGTACTGTGCTTCCACTATTTCAGTAAAGTCCTGTTCCAGCAGCATCCAGATATATGTCCCCTACATTGAGTACTAGATTCAAGCTCTGGAAAGAACAGGATTTATATATATATATATATATATATATATATATGATTGCCTTCAGCTCCCTGGCCTACTGAAGGATTCAATCCTTATCCTTTAAGTGTATCAGTCAATCAATAGCTATTCAGAAGAGCACAGCATTTTCCTCTGTCTTTGAACTGTAATCCTCTGAACACATTGAAAACTATTGCATTTTCCAAGGCATCAGCTGCAGGATTTCTTGCAGCCTCCTCCCTAGCAGCAATAGAGATTACTTTCTGAGTAATGCAACTCTCAGGTTTGGGCCCAACTTGCAATAAAAATTTTAAGTGGTGTACAGAGCTAATAGAATTGCTGATTTCCCTCCCCCCTACTATAAGGATCTGTTTCCCACGCCATACAACAAATGAGTTCATGAATACATTAGCCCATAAAGCTGTGAAGAGATTCTTGGATTTCACTTTTTTAGGCCAGGTTGTTAGCTACCTCATGTCAAAAATCTTCAGATTTTTTTACCTGGCACACGTGTTGTTTTCCGTTTCAGTATGAAAGCGGTTTGAGTTAGTATTTTTATACCAAGGTGACCAAGAACAAAATTAATTTGCAGACTCTGTTAAAATAATAAAGTTAAAATAATATAAAGATAAAATAATTCTATTGCAGTATGAGTAGCTTAAGAAAGTGTAGTAAGATGGGATAACTGCAATTTCAATAAAACTCTTCTATCTAATCAGGTTTGTCCATGAATTGCTCATTAGTCAAATGAGAGTGGGATTCTAGGAGCAGCTTGGGTTTATACTTTGAATGCATTCTCTGTGCAGTACTTTTGTCAGGGGATTCAAAATAAACACTAAACAAAGACTTAAAATCATGTTGTGCCTATAAAAATGAAATGCTGCACTACCCAGCTAAATGTCTTTTATCTTCCGGAATAGGGAGTCTGTAATTGGCATTTGCCATTTGGTGGTCTTTCCAAACCAGGGAGATGATCTCAGAGTAGTGATGGAAATGTTTACATCTTTCACCAGTCTTCTGTCTCTGTTCAGCACCACCGGACCTCCAAAACCAGCTATCAGGTTCCCTGGCATAATCACCAGCACGTATATACCTTAGGCATTTCAGTACATAGTACCAATGAAATCTGAAATAACTTGGGTTTGAAATGTCATTATTACAAGTGTGGACAGCTCTAATAGAAAAGCTGACAGCTTTCATTTCATGTTAAAAATGTGATTGTGAAAAATGGAAAAAAGAAACCTATACACGTTAAATAAAATGAATGTTTTTGCACTCTAGCAGAGGTAAGGGAATACTGGAAATGTAACATTTTCTTTGAGTTATCAAATATTTACCTAGTTTCCATGACATCTCTGCTCATTATTTTCTTGAGATTTATTGTGTATCACATAAAGCTCTAGAGAGAAAGTATGCTAATTTACATCTGTAAGAGAATTAATGTGATGTTAAAGGGACCAATTAGTTAATTGTTTAAAACATTGAACTGAAAAAGCTTAGGTATGGAGACTCCCACCGGATTTTCATGGCACCAAAAAATCATGTATTCCAAGAACACAATTACTCTACCCTATTTAGAAACATTGTGCATTTATACTTTTGACATATTGCCTTATTAATAGAACCTTAAGACTTGAACTATGTGAACTCTTTTTACTGAAATGCAAAATCATGCAAGACAGTTTAGAATTTTGGTGCAAACTGAAACATTAGGGCATTCAGAAATCTCTTCAAGGCTGGACCAACGCTACCTTCCTCACCATTCCTTTCCCTTCTCCATCCCCCATAAAAGAAAGTTTTAGAATAATCTTTTATATGCTGAAGACATAGTTTTCCACCTGGAAGCAACATGGTAGAGATTACGGTACTGCTGCCTGGCCTTGTTCTGGGCTGCCTGTGTAAGCAGGACAACAGAAGGTCAGCCTGAAACTGATCTGTGCTGTCACTCTTATTGCTAAGACTAAGAGCTGCACCTTGTACTTAAACCAACACAACAACTGTCAGATGAGAGTTCTCCCTCATCAAAATGCAGGACAGGCTACTTCTCTCATTTTCTTCGAAGGAAAACTCTCATCTCTCACTGTATTTGCTTAAAGAACACATATTGGTTTTGTCCTTTTCCACATCAATTTCATATTTATTGAGCAGAAAAGGAGGGAAAGAGTTTGCCACCCACTTTTATCATGGTATCAAATCTTCTCAGCAGTCTGCCATATATCCTACTGCTCCTTTTCCCTCTTGTAGAGTTGATTATTTACCATATAATACTATGTTAAACTCAGCTCAGTTTTAGGAGAAAGTATAAGAAGAATGTGTATTTTATTAATTAAAAAGGATTTCATGCTGAATTTTAATAAACACAAAGTAGTTGGGAGGTCCCAATATCTTATGAAAGAAAGCTATCTGGAGAGTTGAAATTAAAGCTCCTATGAATTTTATCAACAGTTTTAATCAACTACAAATGTGGTGCCCATATGCAAGAAGGACTGTAAGGAGAACATGGGGAACTACAAACATGTCAGTCAGAGCTCAGTGCCAGGGAAGGTCATGGAGTAGATCATCTTGAGTGCCATTTTGCAGCATGTACAGGCAACCAGACAATCAGGCCCATTGAGCATGGGTTCATGAAAGGCAGACCCTGCTCAATGAACCTGATCTTCTTCTAGGACAAGGTGACCCGCTTACTGGATGAAGGAAAAGCTGTGGATGTTGTTTATCTGGACTTTAGACTGGAGGAACTATCTGTTTTAGGCTTGGATAGGTGGACAATTCACTGGGTTAAGAACTGGATGGCTGGCTGGGCTTGAAGAGTGGTGGTGAACAAAGTTAAATCCAGTTGGCGGACACTCACTAGGGGTGTTCTCCAAGGCTCAGTATCTGGGCCAAATCTCTTTAATATCTTTATTAATGATCTAGATGAGGAAATAGAGTACATCCTCAGTAACTTTGCAGATGACACTAAATTGGGTGGGAGAGCTGATCTGCTTGAGGGTAGGAAGGGTCTGTAAAGAGATCTGGACACTCTGGGTTGATGGACCAAGGTCAGTTGTATGAGGTTTAATAAAATGAAGTGCTAAGACCTGCATTTAGGTCACAACAACCCCATGCAATGTTACAGGCTTGGGCAAGAGTGGCTGGAAAGTCACCTGACAAAAAAGGACCTGTAGTGTGTTGGTTGACGGCCATCTGAACACGAGCTACATTGAGCTCAGGTGGCCAAGAAGGCAAATAGCATCCTGGTTTCTCTCAGAAGCAGGATGGCCAGCAGGAGTAAGAAGTGATCATACCCCTGTACTAAGTACTGTTGAGGCTGCACCTTGAGTAATGTGTTCAGTTTTGGGCCCCTCACTTGAACACAAGACATATGAGGAACAGCTGGAGGAGCTGGGGTTGTTCATCCTGGAGAAGAGGAGGCTGAGAGGAGGACTCATTGCTCTTTTCAACTACCTGAAAGGAGGTTGTAGTGAGGAGTTGGTCTCTTCTCTCTAGTATCCGGTGATAGGATGAGACAAAATGACCCTGGCCAGGGGATTAGATATGAGGAAAAAATTATTTACAGAAGGGTGGTGAGGCACTGGAATAGGTTGCTGTCATGGATTGAGTTGAATCTGCTGCTGTTATTAATACCTTACTGCAGTCATGCCAACTTCAGGAAATGAAAGTGCTAACTAGAGCAAAGTATTATGGGGCTTGAAGTTCAGATTGTAACATTGGAGGTTTCCTGTTCTGGTTGTTGCCTCTGGGTTACAGGTTCTTGGGTATTGTCTCTTTCTCAGGAATGGCAGTGTGATGAGTTGGTGTGGGGTAGCTACTGGTTTTGGTTTTCTGCATTATGCCTTCCCCCTTCCTCCCCCATCCCCCAGTATTTCACTAGGGTTCTTCTGTAAATAGGCTAAGCTGAGGTAATCATGCATTATATTATTAGGTTAATTAGATTATTAGTTAAGGTAATTATGCACTGTGATTATGAGATGTTATATTAAACTCTTATCTCTTTATCTCAACCCTGAGATAAATCCCCTCAATTTTGTGTTGGCAGAGCAGGCAGTTGCCCAGGGAGGTGGTGGAGACACTGTCCCTGAAGGTGTTCAAGAAACATGTGGACATGGCACCTTGGGACATGGTTTAATGGCTGAGGTAGTCTTAGGTTGATGCTTGGACTTGATGATCTTAAAGGTCTTTTTCAACCAAAACAATTTTATGATTCTATGATTTTCACCCTACAAGCATCAGTTTGAAAATTACAGTGCCATAACATTTGCAGACCTTGCAATATCGAATAGTTAAACAATGATATTAATCATGACAAGAGAATAACTGGGAATTTTTTTAAAATTATTTGTTTTCCTCTGAAGTGTACAGCATACTGAAAGTTAGGTACCTTTTCTTCTCCCTTTCCCTGTACTTCAGAAGGAAAACATCTAATACTAAAGCTAGCTGACAATGATCCTTTCAAATACATTCTGATGATGCTACATGAATACATAAAGATGGTGTGTATTTAAAAGCAGAACTAACTCCTGTAATAAGTCTGCCTGCTTAAAATTTGTGAGCTGTTTCCATGAAGACAAAATTACCACAAGTACACAGTAGCTAATTTCCTAAATGCAATAATATGGTCATTTGTCATAATGGCCACAGGTATTGCATCAGTCCATGTTAAAAACTAAGAGGTTAATAATTTTGACTTAAAAGAAGAAAAACCTAACTGGCTTGCTTTTGAGTTACTGAAGTGTAAAATGCATTTGAAATCACCATTTATTTTTTTTTCTTTTGGTGTTTTTGTAACTTTTAAATAGACACACTTTTATTTATATACTTATTTATTAATTTTTTTCCTGCCTGAAATCACATATGCTCAGTATGTGTAATTTTATAGGTCACTTATGAATTGCTATAAAGAGGTGTGAAATGAAAATATTGACAGCTGAGTTTGCTGGCACAATTATGACATTCTTCAAAGTAAAGGTCAAAACACTGAAAAGAGTGGATATTCCACAGCTCGAAAAATAAACAAAAACATCTGAACTAATGTTTTCCTAGAGGTTTTTGTATTTCTTTAGCTCAACCACTTTTAAACCATACAATTTGTCTTGCTAGAGAGGCAAATTATCTCATTTTCTTGTCTTCCCTTCCACCACATTCCAGAAGTGTACCGGAAGGATAAAATTAGGAAAATAAAAAAATCCTCTGTTGAAAGGAATGCTGAAACATAAAGAGATGTGATTTTAGGAAAGCAAAGGGTAGACCCCATTTAACAAGTTTTCTCTAGGACTGGCAGATGGCAATAGGCACAACTGGGAGGTATGATCTGGCTGAGAAGCAAGTAAGGCTACAGAACAAGGACTAAAACCTACCCTGACTGGCAATGACAAAAAGCTGCAATAAGGTAAGCTAGAATAATAGTACCCTCTAACATTCTTCATCTTTGCCTTTCATCTTGGCAAAAAATCTGATCACCAGCACACAGTCTGGGTGAAGGTAAGGTCTGTGTAAGAAAAGGAACAAGAAATCTTTTCCTGCTGCTACCTACCTGCTGGGAAGCAGAAACTTAAACCACAGAACTTTCCTAACTGTGGGGCAGAACATGCTTCATTTTCAGACAATCCTCTTACAGAACCCTATAGAGTCATTCTGCTTCATCCTATAAAATGGAAGAGAGCACTCTGAGAAGACGTGTCTTTAAGCAGCAGACAGCAAGAAAGATATCATCAGGGTGTGTGGTGGGGAAAGCACTAGTTTGAAGAGTTAGTCAGAAACTTTCTGTGAATATTTATGGCTCTGTTGAACTATCACTTGAAATGAAATCCCAAACCAAATGAAGTCTATGGGATGTTTGGCTTTCAAGGGTAGAAGGTCAACAGACCAGATAAACCTTAATGTGGACCGTGATCAGTTCAAGAATGTTTTCTTGGAAAAAACGTGGTATGGGATTCATCAGCGTGGGAAATTCCTCCCAGCTGTATGCTCAGCATGGACAGAATTTCAGCCCTGGCTCCTGGCCATCCCAATGTCAACATTTGTTTTTTGTTGTTGTTTTCTTTGCCTTTTTTTTTTTTTAATTAAAGTTGTTCAGGGCACAGTCAGATGTGCTGCAAATACAGCTTACCTTGATTAAGAGGTCGCTGTCCTCATCTGCTTACCCCTTCCTCTGCCTCACTCTTGCTCTCTCAGTGATGCCAGCACAACTGTAAAAGAAGTGACACCTTCTCCAATTTCTGTGGAAAAAAAGAATCAAAATAAAGCAAAAAAGCAAAATGTATGCAAGTTATCACAGGTTATTCTCAGCAGTTACAAATGAAGCAAAGTCAGAAAATATGAACCAGCTGAGAATGTGCAAATGGAATCACTCATCTCCCAAACCAACCAGCTGCAGCACAACTAGTATATATGGCTATGACCTTTCACCAAGAGTTTTGCCAGATTTTACTAGGACCTGTGTTTTCAAGTCATGTAGTAAATTTAGAGATATTGTGTGGTGGTTCTGGCTTTCTTTCAGCATAAGTCACTCGAGAATTGAGCTTTAAAGTAGACTCAAATAAGCCTGAACAACAGCTTGTGTGGTTTTGAGTGGTGAAACAGAGTACTTAGTGTATGCTGTTCTTCCTACCTTCTGCCAATACTATGATGCATGAGTGCATAACCCACACAAGAGAGCAAGGAATAGATAATTTAAACATAAGAGAATGCAGTGATTCAAGCGGTCATTTTTATTTCAGTCAACCAGTACATTAATATGTGAAACACATCTCATGCGATACTAAGATCCAAGTCTGAAATGTATTCCAGGACATGATGATAGAAGACATTACCGAACATTAACAGGGCCTTGAGATACATCTTTTGTTGCAAGAGTAACGAGCCATAAACATGGATCAAGCTGGTGTCACTCTGCTTTTTTTGTATTCTGACAGCAGAGTTTTACACAGGGCTTCAAGTGTAGTAAAACATTTTATTAAGTAAGTCAACAAGCAAAGACATTAGTGTTAAGCTGGAGAAAATAAAAGCAGACAAGCTTTTTCTCAATCAGGCAGCCAACATTGAAGTCAGAAAACTTTTTTTTTTTTCCAAGTAATAGGGCCTTAACTGTTTTAATCAATATTTTTTAGCACAATCTAGAATCTAGAAATCACCCAATAATCCAGACAATGCTTTTAGCATAGGTTCTTTGGCTTTAGTCAGTATGAATGAGAAGCTCCCACTAAGCTGTCTAAAGGATCTCATGCTCCTGTGTGAGGTTTACAGGAGCTACCAAAAATTACTAGAAAAGAAAGAAAAAAAATATTGCAAAAAGCCCTTACAACACAGGTTAAAAAAAAATAATTTTCAGTAGTTCAGGAAAAACGCTTGTCTGACAGAGCTAAAACCCATAATCCTCTGTTTAGCTGCACAGCAAATAAACCATTACCAACCATTACACAAGATCCACTTTGCCCGTTCAGCATGACTGTAACCTAATGAACTAGATAAAACAATTGAAAATCCTAGAGGCTGCTGCAGGAAGACTCCCAGACTGGCACTCAGCCTTGGTGTTGGCTTGGGTGTTGGGCTCTTTACGAGCATTCCCAAGAAGGACTCCAAAAGGCTGCATGTTCTGGTTTTGGAAGGGTACTGACAATCGACTCTGCACAAGATACAGAGGGACAGCTGTTGTATGGAAATGACTTCTAGTTAACAGGCGTATTTGACAGACTGCAACAACTGGCAAATTATTTCACAGGTCTGACTGAGGAGAGAGTCTGAGGACAGCTGAATGACAAAAGGGAACAGCAGGTGGGTTTTCATTCAGATGAATCCTTTCATAAGGCAGATCCTTAACTGCCCTTCAGTAATTCATTAAAGAATACACTAGAATCTGATCTCATTTGACTTTGGTGTCAACTTTAGAAAATAATGAAAATAGAGGCACGCTGAGAGAAAACTATTAAAGGCCTTAAGTGACTGCTGTGCACAAGAAGGATATTATCTGCAACTCTGAGAGATAGCATTTGTACCCCCAAATGCTTACATATACAATTAGGGTAGCAGCAGAGGGCAGTTTTTCAAAGTCAAACTTCCTGCTCCAGGTAATAAGTATAAGAAAAACAAATTCCTTCTTTCCACATTCTGTATTTCATCCTTGTTTCCTCATTCTTCAACTGTAAGAAGAAGCATGCAACAGATCACTAGGTTTTGAGACTTTGCCTTCATAATCCAGAAGGTAAAGAGAGTGAATGATACCAGTCATTCTGAGACTGACCACAGAATGAAAACAGTTGAAAAAAACAAATGGCAATGCCTTTGAAATTCAAGACTCCATTGTATGGAGGCAGGATTTCCCCCCAGTAACTGTGACTACAATAACAGATGCTAGTTCTGAAATAATAGATATGTGGCTTGCTGATGTGTTCAGAGATGTGACATTAAGAAATGAAGATAAATGGAAGAAGATAAGAGGAATACATCTGAATGAAAGGGGAAAAAGCCCAGTCCAAACTTTGTGGACATCATTGTATTCTACTTCATGAGGATGTGTTAGTCAACATAAACCCCTGCAAAGCTGGCAATACACAACCTAGAATGAAAATTTCAGTCAGACTCATCAGCTTTGGTAAACATCACCAAATCCTTCTTAATGGCTGGAAACAGGGCAAATGAAAGGAAGTTAAAAAAAAAAAAAAAAAGTCATTTACCTGCACTGTCAAATAGAAACAGATGGTGAGATCCAAGGGGAGATAAACATTAAAGGCTGGAAACCAAGCAATTCATCCTGCCAGCTTTCAAAGATCCACTATAGCTGAAAAATCTGAGGACCGTAAAAAAACAGTGTTAAACAACCATAAACAAGACTATAGGGCAGGTAAAATGGAATGAACATGCTGAACATTGGGAGTTGAATGCTTTTGACAACAAACCTATGAAGGGCTCTTGAAGTCAGATGGCAATAGTCAGGAAGCAGAAAAAAATTCAAGGGCAGGATAAAAACAAATGGCAAATTGTGTTGTAAAGTCTTGTGTTGAGATATTGAGAAATCTCAGCAAGTGTTTCAAAAAGCTTAATGGGAAAACTGGGTCATTTTGAATTTCAGATGGATAACTTGAGAAATGTGGGTGTTTTGGTTTGGTTTGGTTTGGTTTGGTTTGGTTTTTGTTTTGTTTTGTTTTAAATACACTCTCTAATATAGATCTACAGACATTAAAACACAAAGAAAAGCTGCTTGATGGTGCAAAACTTGACAGGCTCCACATAACATTTTTCAGGCTACTTAGGTGTAGATATTGGCTTCCCACTACTAAATTCTTCTGGCCCAAGGAGTACAAGATGTCATAAAAGAATCATCTAGATTTTTCAAAGTTCTCACACAGCTGCCATTTTTTTCTCAAAGACAAGGATTTCTCTATCAAAGTCCTCCCTCAAAAAATCTTATCAGACAAGCTGAAAAGCTACCCTGGAAAGCTCCAAGGGTATTAAAAGGAAATTGTATATGTAGTTAGAATCCTGGCTTGGCAACGAACAGCTGTAGCTACTGCTTTCTCCACCCCCCTCCACTTTTCACAGATTCACAGATTGCAGTGGGTTAGAAGGGACCCCCAAAGGTTACCTTTTCCAACTCCCCTGCAGTCATCAGGGACACCCCCATCTAAATCACGCTGCCCAGAGCCACATCAAGTCTGATCTTGAATGTCTGTAGGGACAGGGTCTCAACCACATCCCTGGGCAACCTGATATAGTATTTTACCACTCTCATTGTAAAGAACTTCCTCCTTATGTTTAATCTAAATCTATCCTGCCCCTTGTCCCATCACCACAAGCCCTTCTATACTTTCCTTCCCCAGCCTTCCTGTAGGTCCCTCTGGATACTGAAATGTAGTTACTAGGTGTCCCCAGAGCCTTCTCCCTCCAGGCTGAATAGTTGCAACACTTTGTGCCTCTCTTCATAAGAGAGGTGCTCCAGCCCAACTCAAAGCAGTGAAGCCTTGAACCCTAGCGCAGTGTCCAGTTATATCAAACAGCAGAGAGGTCTCAGATCAGTCTGAAATGCCTGGGTTAGCTACAGTGAACAGTGCCCTTAAAGCCAGGAATGCACAACAACAGTCCCTCTGTGAGGGACAGTGATAGAACATCACTTTCACACATGACAAGCACAGTACAAATAATGGGAAAGGAAACCAGGAATGATAGATTACTAGCATGCTTTAGTCAACACTTGGATGACACACACATTTTGCTTGAGCATGAAAGAGGCTTCTAACTCCTTAAATTGAACTGGAATAGCGGAGACATATAGAAGTTAAGAGAACAGATAGAAGTGAGACATACAAACAGTGCAGTGCCACAAGTATCCCTTTTCCTTGGCAAATCAAATTAAATAGTTACAACTAGAAAGCTGCAGTGGGCTTCTAGCCTGGCTGCTGGTTTGGAAGATTTAAATATTTGTAACTGGAAAACAGATACATGATAAGAAGCAAATCCCCAAATTCTCATTTTGAAATGAGATTTTCTTCTCCACCTTCATCAAGTAAGATGGTCAAACTCAGTCAAATGACATGTCCTGATTCTAGCACATATCCCTTTTTCCAAATTCCTGGCCCTCCTTTTCAAACACCCAGCAGTGTTCAAGCATCAGGAGGTGCTCAGGTGACCAGTGAGATCCCCATGACAGATAATAAAGATCAGATGTTTTCAGTGCCATAGTGGTGTCACGGCAAAATGTTCAAGATGAAAAATTCTTAGCTGTTGTGGCCAGAAAACTTTTCTCATTTGTTCCACAGGACCTGGAAATTCCTCCTACTCTCATGCTCATTTGTTTTATATTGTTCTTGTTTGCCTTATGCATGATTTTAGGCTGAGATGTAACATTCCTGTCTGAGCAAAAACATTTTTTGTCTGATGTTAATATGCCATGGGCAGAAAAGAGATAAGCTTTTCAGCCCCTCCCCTCATTGCAAGAGAATGGTTGGGAACACCTCTGTGAAACAAGCATGCTCTAGAGTCCACAGTACTACTAAATATTTATTTAACAATACTCCCTTAACTTTCTAATGAAAGTAATTCTACTAAGCAATCAAAATCAACACCAATCTGTGCCAAAATAAAAGTAAAGAAAAATTTGGCTAGAGTTCTGGGGGTAGCTATAGACCAGTCAGCCTCATCTCCAGAAAAGTATGGGAGCAAGTTATCCTTGGCACTGTCCTTAGGCATATCAAGGACAAGAGGGTCATTAGGAACAGTCAGCATGTTTTACCAAAGGGAACTCATGTATGACCAACTTAATAGCCTTTTATGAGGACATAACCAGGTGGATAGATGATAGTAGAACAGTGGATGCAGTTTACCTTGATGTCAGTAAAGTATTTGACATTGTCTCCCAGAGCATCCTTGTGATGCAAGTGTGGTCTGGATGATCAGGTAATGAGGTGAATTGTGAGGTGGTAGAAAGAAGGAAGTCAGAGCGTTGTGGTCAATGAGATGCAGTCTAGTTGGAGGCCTGTACCTAGTGGAGTCCTTCAGGGGTCAGTACTGGGACCAGTTCTATTCAATATATTCATCAACAACCTGCATGAGAGAACAGAGAGCATTGTTAGCATATTTGCTGATGACACAAAACTGGGTGGAGTGGCTGACACACCAGAAGGTTGTGCTGCCATTCAGCAACACTTAGACAGGCTTGAGAGCTGAGCAGAGAGAAATAGAATGAAATTCAACAAGGGCAAGTCTTGCACCTGGGGAAGAACAACCTCGGGTATCAGTATAGGTTGGGGAGTCACCTGACGGAGAGCAGCGAAGGGGAAAAGGATCTGGGATTCCTAGTGGTTGATCATGAGCCAGCAATGTGCTCTTGTGGCCAAGAAGGCCAATGCCATTCTGGGGTGTATTAGAAGGGATGTGGCTAGTAGCATGAGAGTTTTTCCTCCCCCTCTACTCTGCCCCATTGAGGCCACATTGGGAATATTGTGTCCAGTTCTAGGCCCCTCAGGTCAAGGACAGGGAATTATTTGAGAGCCCAGTGCAGAGCCACAAAAATTATTAGGGGAGTGGAACACCTTCCTTATGAGGAGAGACTGAGGGAGCAGGGGCTCCTTAGTTTGGAGAAGAGGAGACTGAGGGATGACCTTATTAATGTTATGAATATGTAAAGGGTGAGTGCAGAGACGAATGTGTCAGGCTTTTCTCCGTGATGCCCAATGACAGGACAATGGGCAATGGGTTGAAACTGAGGTATAGGAAGTTCCATGTAAACAATAGGAAATTTTTTTTCACTGTGAGGGTGACGGAACACTGGAACAGGCTGTCCAGGGCAGTTGTGGAGTCTCCCTCTCTAGAGATATTCAAGACCTGTCTGGATTCATTCCTGCATGATCTCATATAGGTGATCCTGCTCTGGCAGGGGGGTTGGACTAGATGATCTTTTGAGGTCCCTTCTGGCCCCTGGCATTCTGTGATTCTGTAATGTTACAGATCTATATTTTCTAAAAGTTCTTCTGTCCTCCTTAACCATCTTTTTTGGCAACTTTCGGGAGATCATTAACTCTTCACAGTTATAGAGACTCAACATAAACACCCACAGGTGAAATGGTGGAGGACAACTTGAGTTCCTGCCTTTTGTCTTTTCCCAAAGCATTATTTTTCCAGTTTGTTAAAGGCAATGTGCCCTAAAATGCTATTCTTTGACAGAAAGAAAGGGGTAACCTTGAGACAGGAGACATGAAGCTACACTTGTCATCAAGAAGTATAGCTTCCCATTTGCAAGCAGGTTCAAAAGACCCTTAACACAAAAATCCCATGACCATTCTGGTTAAAATGGATTGGTAGCAGTTGTCTAAGAAAACTGATAAAGACAGGAAGTCTTCACAAAAACTTTTTTCTCTAACATTTATGACTTGTCTGCTCTGTTAAAAGCTCATTGTAATCCCATGTACAGACTTCTTTTTCACTGTCACTGGAGACTTCTCTCCATTCATCGTGAGAAGTGAACAATGGTATGTTTTGGGAACTGTCCTCTCTCTTCTGGGAAGCTTGCAAAAAGCTTCTTCTGGGTCCCTCTAGTTTCGTCTATTCCACTTTTTTACCTTTCTTTATTGTGGACTGATCAGCCCAAGGAAAGCATAAAACTTCACTGCTATGGAAGAATGAAAAAAATCTATACAGAAATTAATGGAGCTGACTTAATTATTCTGAGTAGCCAAAAAAGGTAGATGACAGTGAAGATGCGGAATTCTGTCCTTATGGAAAGCTAGATTTTAAATGATATTCAGACAACGGAGTCATGTGTAAGCACTAGAGGGACTTCTAATGTTAAAAAGACATCAGTGGTTAGATGACTAATTACATATTCTAACTCTTCCTGAAATCTCCCTGTCTTCTGCTTTTCATGCCTAAATAACATTAAAAGTGCAGCTCTAACTGCCCTGTGTGGACAGGATGAAGAACAGCATAAGTGTGAATGGAAGCTCCTTGTTTAAGTATTCCATGTGAGGAAACTATCTATCATCATCAGAGCAACCATGTGCAACAGAGGCGGTTACGCATAGGCCTCCTTGAAATACATCCCTATGTGTCTATATACACCATGTACACGTGTCCCCACCACTGCTTCTTGTTGACATGAGAGAAAACAGAAACAAAGCTGTAAACATTGGGTAAAGCAATTTTTTTTGGCACACAAAGAAAAGCCTTTGCAGGGAAAATTCTGTCATTGCCTCCACTCTGACTTCCTCCCATTCCTTATTGGATTCATTCCTCAGCCTCTGCTCCAGATCTGTAAATGGCCTGGGGGAGGAATTGCTCTCGTGTACTTCTTCTTGAGTTTCAGAATTACAAATTAATATATAGGAAACAATTTCTTGAGCAATTTAGAAAAGGTGTGGGCAAGAATCCACTCATTTCCCTTATAATAAGAAGAAGGAAGAAAAAGAGAAGAAAGCAAGAGAAGAAGAAAGCAAGAGAATAGCAGGCTGCTATCATGCTACTTCCTGACACACTGTATTGATAGAGTTCATTTTAGCTTCTTAGCAAGGTTAAGCATGATAATTGAAAATGTTCATAGCATTACAGTACCAATGTAAGTGCATTGTAGTTCTACACTTGGTTCCAACATGATGAAATTATCAGCTATTTAACAGTCTTTTTGTGCTATTCTGACTGCAGTACTTTAATCCATACCATAATGTAAATGCAATGCCTGCCTTTTTTTTTTCTCTGTTGAGATATGAATAGAATTTTATACTTCTACAAAGCACTTTCTTATGGTGTAAATATCTTTTTCTTCCATAATGAGAACATCTTTTTTAAAAAATGTATATTTTAAAATTTGGCATCTGTTGAAAATATTTGGCTCATAAACTTGTAGAAAAGGACATGTCAGAAGAAAGATAGAGTTAAACTGGAAAGAAAACATTTTCTGTCAGCACAGCCTAAGAAAAAGGCTCTTGATGTTTCCCACACCACAGCTTTATGCAGGTTTATTTATTTTGTATTGTGTACTGTGTGGGCAGCATAATTTGATGTATCAAGAAAACTCATAATTTTATGCTAAAGCAGATTTCTCCTTCAGACTGTGGCAGTTTAGGGCTATGCCTTTAAAATTTTTCACAGATCTTGAGCAGAAAGTAGTAAAAGTGTAAGTAAATTACTATTGGGTGCATAAAGGAAAATAATGATTATTCTAAACAGTTCCATTGGACAGGTATTTCCCATATTTGGTTCCCAAAACAATCTCTAGTTCTGTTCTGTTCTTCTCTTCTTGCTTCTTTGCTGGGGAGATAATAACCAGCTTATTGACCTTGGCTGCATTGCTTTTATTTTTAGCTAAGTCTAGCACATCTCTGCTTCTTTCTCTTCCCTTTGCACAGACAGGTCAGGAAGGGGGAGGCAGGGAGGCAGCTTCCCTGATCTTTGACAAGGGGAGTCCTTGTGCTGTTTTATTAATTGTAAATACCTGTAAATATTGTAAATACTGTATATTTCTACATATTAATTGCATTTCATTGTAGATTGTACTTTGGCTTGTAAACATAGCTCCATTTGCGTCCAAACTGAGCTAGTCTGGTAAAGTTAATGTTGGGGGGTGGGAGGGGGCAGCAAATTTTCAATACAGGCAGTTTAGAAAGCTAGTCCATTGTGACAGAAACCTCCAAAACTAAATGTATAGCAAACAGAACAAGTAAGAGTTGTCACTTCACTCCATCCAAAATATAAATGAAGAAAATAATGAAGATACAATAGAAATAGAATTTATTAACCCACTAACCAGGGAGTGGGGGTGGGGAGGGGCTATTCAAGGGTAATTCAGAGTCTACTAGGTACATGTTTTCCACAGTGGTTTTGAGGGTCCTGAGTAAATAGCTGGGCTGTCACAGCTCTGATGCCTAAATATTCTTGTTGAAGCTTCAAGGGACTTCAAGCACTTTCAAACCTCATGTTCCAATCCTGAAACATGTACAGAAAAAGCATTCATTCTTTTTAAAAAGAGCCCTGTCACAACATCAACACTGAACTTATTCATTGCCTCCAAGACTCTGTCAAACTCACAGTAAGTAAAATTCATCTTGTATTCTACTAAATCATTAGGTATCTCTGCTTAATATTTGCAGGAAAATCTCAAGTGGTAAGAACTATATGGAGCCAAAGGCAGTGTGTTTATTCAGTCATCCATGTACAAGGAAAAGTGACTGAGCAAGTTAAAAACAGAAGGATAAGGGCCTAAGCACTTTTGAAAACAATAATCAAAGTTTCTGGAGCAAATCTTTGGCTTCATCTGTAATAGTATTTTTGTTCAAGCAACAGTGAGGTTTCAAAATTAATCCCTTGAGCTTTCCCACTTACAATGCTTTGCTTTGGTCCTCACAGTGGTTTTGGTGTACTTGAACTGCATTCAACAAAGAGGAAGCTGAGCCAGAAGTTCCACCCCAGGTGCAAATGTAATGACATTCATCTTCTCACAGGAACAGAGATATCTGAGTCAAAGATTGATGCTTCAGATGGCTTTGAACCATATGTGAAGAGAATATTTGGTTTGAGAAAATTTAGTTTTATTAAAAACCATAAACCACATAGGGAACAAATATTAGAAACTCAGCATCAGCTACATGAATCTATTGCTCCACTGCAGTTGCATCAAATTACTGTTCATGTAGGCATAACTATCCTTCAAAACATATGTCTTCTTATTCAGGCCTGTCACCTCTAGTCACAGGAGGCTTCTGCATGGACAGAGTTCTTCCTTGCTTTATACCACAGTTTTCATTTATAAAGCTGACCTTTTGCTTGGATGGACAGTTTTCCTTTTTATGTCTGATGTGTACACGAGGGAATGTAATCAGGAGATTTCTATTGATTGCTCTCAAGCAATTTAGTTCTGGTCATGGTTGTACTGGATTTGCAATTATACTGAGGAGAGGTATTATTGACTCTGCTTAGTAATTACCAGGCTGACATCAGATTCTGCTGTAGCTGAAACTAACTTACATCTCTCTGACCAAGTTATCATAATAAGATGCTGCTACTTTTTTTTTTCTCTCTAAGCAAAAGGAACGTTATAATTTTGCCTTCTAAGCAACATATGGAAGGAAATTTAACACTATGTTCCTTTAATGAGAGATATGTTTGCTTACAGCAAAGAATATATTTAACCTTAATTATAAAAGGTTTAGGAATCTGGAATGTTCTCTAAGTGTTAGTATATTTGTAAAAAAAAAAAAATACTGCCTAAGCATATGCAAGCTAAGGGAAGTTATATCCTTTGTTATTTGAAGGAATTTAGTAGCATTAAGTGGACTTCTCTGGAGGCTTGACGTGCTTGCTTGGAGCCATTGTTATCAGTTAAAATGTTTTAGGAATCATACTGGTATTCTTGCTTCCTGACCCAGTGATAAAAATGAGAGCATCAGACCTCTGTCTCACACGTACTGAAAACACATTGTAGCTTGAATAACTGTTTTTATGGTCATACCAGGACTTCTGAGTTCACACTGGCATGAACATGTATATACAGACTTTACCAAAAGTAAACAAAAGAAAATTAAACCCTCAGATAAAATTTTTGGGTCATTCATCACACAGAAAGCACAAAAACCAGAAGCTGACATTGTGCATGGCATTTCTGGTTTGTTCATTTCTGTTTACTTTGAAATTACCAACACAGTACTTATAAGAAACAATAGCTGGTATATAGAGAAGTTATCTCTATTTCTAAGTCAGTGCCCTCTTTGTACCCTGTCATGTAAAACATCTGAGTGGCTTATCTACTGTCTTAGATGACCAACTTCTGTCTAGCACAGGCAGATACACGAGGAGAGTCTGGAAGTGGGCAAAGACTGAGAGGAAAGGTGCCATTGACTGAAAACAGCAGAGCTGATTCTTATGCAAATCCAAGCCAGCAAACACCAGCACGGAGATGAAAAGGCCTGGCACCCACAAGCACAAAAATGCACATATTAACTACTCAAGAAAACTCTGTCTGCTTCAGTACCCCCCAGCCTCATTCTGTCACATTAATGACATGTCAGTGCACAAACACACCCTAGCACCTCATAAACAAGGCAGCAGCACCTATACCTTGTATGCAAATACCATGGTATTTTGTTTGTTTACTCTTGTGGTCAAGCTTTAGGGATTTCTTGAACAATGTAGAGACACTTACTCTGTCATCAAGCAGAGCAGGTGGATCCTTCTGGCACCGGCTGTGTATGTGGAACAGATTGTGAATGCCTTTCTGGAGCACAGGAAACTAGTGTTAGGGACAAAGAAGGTCCTGCAGAGAGAAGCCCAAGAAGCAGCCAATCTCTGAAGCAAAATTTGGCAGGCATGTTTGTTGTTATTTAAGTTAACTACAAAGGAAACCCCGGAGGGCTGGAAATCTGGAGCAGATCCAATATGCGTATGTACTCTGCTAGGAGCAGGGTGAGAATGCTATTTTCTAAATGCGTAATGTGTAGGTATGCATACACAAGAGCACACAGACCTATGCAGAACTCAGTGCAGTTTCCTAAAGCCAGAAAATAGATTATATCTTGGCCCCATATGTGGTGCTGTCTGTGACACTGGCACTGTTGAGAACATCAGTGCTGTGCATAGCATTTTGTAAACGACAGCCTGATTTTGTTGCTATTAATTTTACAGTGCTTAGAGCTTCTTGCAGTGCCAAGTTTTATGTATTTTTCCTGCTGTCTCTGACTGGCATGGGAATGACCAGTCTTGGGGCTTCTCAGATTGACCTGTTTTGAATATACACTCCCACAGATGGCCATAATTAGTACGCAAAGCACAATGATATTTTGCAGCTACTCCCCAGGAGTGCAAAAAAGTTAACACTGTGCATAGTCTTAAAATCATGCCTTCTCTTTCCTCCTTTCTAGTCATCTTTGTGAATATGTATACAAAAACTGACAAGCCTGTCATTTCTGTGAGGTAACACTTTCCAAGGCTTTAAAAATAGCTTTTACAAACACCTTGTGCAAGAAGGAATCTAGCTCTTACCACGTGTCAGTGGTTGTGTTCATACTAGCAATTTTATTTTAGTAGCTGAAGCAAAGCACTGAGGCAAAACAATTGTAGCTGAGATTTTCTCGTGTCCTTTATGATGGGGTGTGGGGCAGGGTAGGGAGAAGATCACTTGAATTTAAATACTTGTGTGAAATACTCAAGCCAGTTGAGCTTAAAGCTGCTAATATAGACATATTCTTCAAGATTTTTACAATCTACACTCTTCAGCTGCATTAGAATCCAGGGTAATTTATATGTATCTGTTTGCATTGTGGGAAAATAGATGAAGTGGCTCCTTCTTGTAATACAAAACTGATTGCTGCAGTAAAAATGGCAGACACTAAGCATGATGGGGTATAAATTTTTTCAATATTTTTAGTGAGCAGTAGCAGAGAGTTCGTACCTACTGTTCCATGGAAAAAAGCAGTAAAGCAGTTAAAGGTTATGCAATTTAGACTTCTGGGACCAAAGATGGTTGTCAGCCTATTTTTTTCTTGTAATTGTAATGTAAAGAAAGAAAAATAGCATTTTACAATGTGTCTACACTATTGTTTCTCAAGAAGTGAAATGTAATCTCATTTGTTTGGATTTTTTTTAACTTAAGATACAAAGGTACCACACATTGCAATAATGTATCTTTTCCGTGCTCTGCCAGACCAAAGATCTTGAAATCATTTATGTGACTTCCAGAATTTAACATGATTGAACCTAATTTTACTAACATTGTTAAATGTACTGAGCTAACACTAAGAGCGATTTTCCAAGGCTCATAACCTAGACAAATCAAATCCATTTTTCCTCTGGAACACAGAAAGTGCATATCTGCCCATTATGATCTCTTTCACTGCCAGGTTTTAACTTTCAGCCTCCAGCTGTTTTGGCTGGGGAGCTGCTTGACATAAAATAAATAAACAAATAAAAGCAAGATTAAGATAATGAGTGAAGTGTACTCTGTATGCTCTTCTCTGTTTTCTAAATAGCTTTTCCAAAGAGTTACTCCTCAGGAAATACTGCTTTTAATGCAGAAATTAACCCTCTGAAATGCAAAACACTCATTGCAATACCTGAGCAATTAAAAGTGTTAGAGGCTAGTTTCATTGTAGTTTAGATCAATGACAAGACAATATCTTTATACACTTTACTAAATTACAGCAGAGATGCTATTGGCATATTTTTACTCAATATCGGTAAATATTTATGTGTTTGGGTTTTTGTTTGTTTGTTTTTTGGGTTTTCTTTTTTTTTTTTTTTTTTTTTTTTTTTTGGCTCTAGATTCCCAGGAAATCAGCTATGGAAAAATTCAACATAAATGCAATCATTTTGTGAAGACAGTTAGAAGCTGTGCAGAGAATTGGCTTTCTGACAACCCCTCTCTCTTCCTTTCCAATGTAATGATGAAGTATAGGTGGAGAATAAAAATGAGACTAAATGGAAGATCTGAAAACCAGAGTATCTCAGAGGCTACTGTCACTGGCAAAGCTCAAGGAAGGGACAAACTCATTGCTGGAAAGGAAAATGGTCCTAACTAGCTTTCAAAACTAAGATCTGTCCAACTTATGAAGTACAGCTGGGAAAGGCTTTCTAGATTCTATTAACTGTTTATATGCATCCTAAATGTTGTAAGCTGTTTTTCAGATGTTAGAATTAGCACACACTTAAGATTCAGAACTGTCTGACAGAAAATCACAGTCAAATTCCATCCATTGCTTGTCAGATTAACAACAAAAGAAGCAGGATCTCAAACATGGAAGTCAGTAATCACATTTTTTTTCCTTTTGTAATGTATGCATTCAGGAGCAAAAGAGGTCCCCTTTTTAGTTTTTATTTTTTCCCCTAGAGCTTTCAGCGATTTTTATCACTTAACCAGTGTATCACCATTGTAACTTTGCAGTGTGTCTGGCAACCTACTGAAGCTTACACAAAAGTCAGGTCAGAATGTGGGTTCAAGGATTTGGAGGCAGAGAATTAAGTCTGCTCTCTGAAGTAATTTAGCCTGGTTATACAGACAGACCTACACTTAAAAAAAAAAAAAAAAAGTTTTGTGTTGTCATTTAATTGGCTAACAGTCATCTGTCAGTAATATTAATCTGATTTTCAAGTTTATCAAATGCTTAACTCCTTGAAAGAATTTTTTGTTTTGTGACCTAAATATATCTCTGTTGTTGAGAAAAAACACTTAGAACAGCTCGACAGGTGTCTGAGCTAGTGGTTTTCTGTCCTGGTAAATTAGGCTCCTAGTAGAGTTTTAGAAACAGTATCTGAAAAAGAAACATACTGCCCCAACCCCTCTGATCGTCTCCTAGGTAACCGTTTAGGGGTGGGGGGAACTAGAAGAGAAAGGAAATCTAAAAAATGTTCGGATACACATGTGCAGTCATATGGAGTTATATATTGTGAAAAGACAAATCTATGTGCAAACGTGTTTACGTCAGAAAGAGACAGAAGAGATTTATGGAGTTTGTTACCATACACGTTTCTAAAATCAACCAAGTTAAGTTACATGTAGTTTTCACACGGGGAACGGAGAGGTCAGAAAAGCTCGACTAGGCAGAAAGCTGGGAACATAGCAGTTGACAATGACAGAGCAGAGAGCTCTATGGCTTATCCTTAATTAGGTGTTGGCACTGTCTCTTGTCAAACAAGGGGAAAGAGTGTATGTTGAAGCACACTGACACACACAGACAGCACCAGTCACAGCTGGAGAGAATACAAAGTGCATTCAAGCTGGCATTGAAAGGGATTTAGATAAGTACTTGAGGTAACAAAAATCGAAAAAAGAGGATGATAGTAATGGAAGCTTTAGATGAGTTGCAACGGAGTGCACCTTTATTACAGCTTATCAGTCTCCAGACAGCAACAAACCAGCCTTTCTAGTGCATTTCTCTTCTTGGTCTCGTGGATTAAAGGTCAAAGTAACTCAAATTTATATGTTCTGTCTCTCTTGATGCTCACATACATTTAGCACACATCCTTGTGAATTGGTACACCAAGAATGAAAGCTTCAGCTCCGCAAATATAACAAATGCCTTTTCCTTTGTCAAAGAGGCTCCATTTCCCTCCTCAAACAATTATCATCTGGAAGACATTGCAAACAGTGTATTAAAAGGTCACAATAGTACTGCTGGAATAAATATACATCTGGCAATGTGCCAGTCCTAATCCTTCCTGTCTAGAATCACTGTTCTATTTTACAGTCATTTGACATATTCAAATAGCTAATATGTGGGTTTATTAATAATACATATAAGCAGTATTCTAACATACACAAAAGCTGTATGTTTTCACAATGTGTATAAGCACTTTCAGCAATAAGCTGTGCACATTTAGCTACCAGATGGTAGTTCTTATCACAGATAAAAGCACATATATGTTACTATAACTACACCCTTAGTAAAGAAAATGATAAGGAAAAATGTTCTTCACATCACAGCTTACATTATCCATCTACTTAGACAGAAAACAGCATATGTTTTACAGCTAGGGAAATGAAGTACTTGAGAGAAAAATACGATTCAGGGCTAGGGACTGGGCGGGGGGGGTGGGGGGTGGGGGTGGGGGGAGGGGCAGGAGGGGAGAGAAGAAGGCGAGGCAGGGAGAGGGAGGTAGATATCCAGGGTGACAGATTCAATGAAAGCTTTGATTGGTGTAATAATAATAGAGTGCATGTGTTGAGATTAATGTATTTAATATTTGAACCACAGAAAACATGCAATAGAAGATGTGTCCATCCTAATCCTCCATGAACTTCTATTTATTTTTTTACCATGTGAACATCATATGAGATCTAAAAAGTATATATTTTAAGGAAAACCTAAAAACTTTTTATTGGGTTACAGTATTTTGTTAAAAACAAACAAGCAAAACAAGGAAGCCAAACAAAAACAACCCCCCAACCACAAAACAAAGGAAAATAATATATTTGATTCACTAAAGGCAACAGCAACATTACACTAAATTATGATCCAGTGAAAATCCGTTTAGAAGACTATTAGATGTTTACAAGCGAATTTTCTGTGTTTTATATTTTTTCTCACATTTTCTGTAAAAAAACAAACCCAAACAAACCAACCAAGCAAAACTCCCCCTCAAAATACCAAGCACCCCCCAAAAAAAATCCCCACAAAACCAAGAACAAAATCCCCCCCACAAACAAACAACAAAAAAACCACCCCACCCCACCCCCAAAACCCACAACACCACAAAAAACTCCCAACAAAACCCCAGCAAAAAAAAAAAAAAAAAAAAAAAAAAAAAAAAAAAAAAGCCAACCCACAAACAAAACACATTAAAAAATGTTCCAAATCTAAAACCATAAAGACATTTCCATTTCATCTCCTAGAACCCTGTGTAAACATCTGTGGATAAGCAACCTTAACTGCTTTGCGATGCAAAGCAAATTTAAGATATGCTCACCCCCGCTCCTTTCCTACGCCCAGTTTCCCACCCCCCGCCAGGACAAGGAGAGGCTCCCGCGGCGCTGCCGCTCCCCGTGGTGGTGCTTCGGCAGCCGCCGGCGCACCGCAGTTGGCGGGCAGCCAAGCAATCTCCGCTTTCCAGCGAAGACCTGATCCCATCTGCTCCAGCAGTGCCGTATATTCCACTTCAGGTCAAAAGCAGAGAGACAGTAGTATTAACATTACACTAATCTGTAAAGACATTTTCACTAGGCTAGATAGGCTAATGTTACACAGAGCTTTTAAAGGCTGTGGGGATAAGGAACAGTAGTAATTTCCACAGAAGAGACAATGCAGAATATAGTCCAAGATGACAATGAGCATTGTCAGAACTGCATAAAACAGTTCCGTGCTGGGGAGATGAGAATTTGAATATGCATACAAGCTCGTAACCAATTTAATATTTTGGGCACTTAAAAATTATTGCAAAAATATTTTCCCTGAATTGAAAGGAGAATCATTCAATGTCACCTTTGGGGGAAAAATGAAATATGGAAATAGGTCAATGTCAGTGCTACCTCTGTCAGAGATAAACCTTAAGTACTACAAAGCAACTAAGGCTGCTCTTTGAAAAGGAGGCAGATGTATGTTTTTTTTTTCTGGAAACCAATGTACAGTGTACATTTTGCAGATACAGAGCAATTGTGATCAAGCACCTCTGAAATACACATGGTTGTATTTTCATTATGATAAATATTCAAGAAAACACTATAGCAACACAAGAGAAATGAGTTAACATGCACAATTGAAATTCACTATTTGATATTGTGAAAAAAAGAAAATCAAACAAACCAAACACACACACATAAAACCCCAAAACAAAACCAAACAAATAATAATAAAAATGCACAGCCCACAGTACATTTTCAGTTCCTCCCTAACACATTTCTAATAAAGTAGTTAATGATTCATGTGTTTTAGACACATCAGAAACTATTAAGTACATTTTTGGAAATCATAATGTATAAAAATTCCATTTAGGCTGCTAGATATTTTTTCTGAGGTCTAAGGAAAAATATTTGTCTGGAAATGAACCATCTGCAAATCCACACAATCAAGTATATGAGTGTGTTTTAATATACTTCAAACCATGTGGTACTGACATGAAAGATAAAAAATAGAACAATAAAGATTTGGTAGACAGAAGTACATTGTTCTTTAATTAAACACAACAAATAATTGCTAAAAATCCATCATAATAGCATAACATTTCTCATATGAAAATACAGGCTTCATTTGTATTTTTCTAGTTATTATTTTCCACCCATCTTACTTCTTCATCTACATCTTAATGAGCAGGTGTTAGAAGGTTACTTCTTTAGCAGACCTGATTATGATCTCAGAATTTCACTGATGGTTACTATTTTTCAAACAGGATTTTGTCCTTATTTTGAAACAGAGCTCTGCATTTCCTGTAATTTAATTTTCATCTTCACCCCACTCACACAGGCGTGCACATGCAATGCCTGGACACACCCGTGCAAGCCTGTTTACACGTTTGCATTCCAGACGAAGGAATGGTGGTCTAGAAGATTTTAATCTTCTGGGAGAGGCCTGCAGCAAGTTCAGATGAAGTGCTGTGTCTCCCACCCCCTCACCTCAGCCTTTCCAAACACTTTGCATGCTAATCACTGTACCCAACATCTGCCCCTGACAGGCAGCCTGCTCAAATCCGGCAGATAACAAATGCGGTCTGATGGCGGCTGGGCCCAGCCGTGCTACATGCTCCAGCAGCTACCGTGCTCTATTCCTCTGATTAAACAGGCAGCAGGAAAGAGCTTACAGAGCTATAATTGCCTCCGTTATGAAACATCTTCACCTGTTATCCAAAGCTAAGCCGAATCACAGCAGAAATTTTTAACAGTGGCTGTTTTCATGCCAGCTTAATTTGAGCTGAGGCTGCTGTTCACTTAGCACAGATGAATAGGTGTGTAGGATGAGACTTTAAACAGAGATGACACCCCAATGAATATTTGCTAGCAACTGTACTGCAGGGAGCTAGGTTGAAGAACAACAGACAATTGTTAAAAGCAAGCAGAGGGGGGCAAGAGGAGGAGGAAGGAGCTATTGCCATTAGTGTCTGTGCTGACAATTTTCTAGTCCAATGTCAGCTTTTAACAGCTAAATAATTCTTTTTTTTCTTTTTCAATTAGTTTCCACAAACATTGGCAAGCACAAGCTGACTTTTTGTGCATACACAATGGTGTGGGAAAACGATGCTGCATTAAATGTGCCCAGAAATGTGCTACTTCACCAAATAGGCATTAAATTTTAATAGTCTGCTTTCAATTTTGCAGCAGTGTGCTTCAAGATGATTATAAATTACAGCATTCTGCTTACTTTTGACTAAGTAAGGCATGTTTTAGCATTGATTTAGAAGTAATGTTTGCTTGACATATGAAACAAATCTTGCAGATGTAATTTATCATAAGGTGCTTTATGTATCAATAGAAGTTGCTGCATTACCTAGTCACCACTTTGATGAGTGGTTATGACTTAGATGTGGCATTTAGATAAATGTGTTATTGGAGTCAGAATGAGACCAGGATTTACCTATGACCTTTAAAACCAAAGGGGCATTCCTGGTATTTGACTTCCAGAACCATTACTCAAATACCTCATCAAGGCTTAGAGGGATGGGGCCCAGAGCACAGAGCCTTTGTAAATTAACTTTTCTGAGGAACCCCCACAGGTTGAAGGTGAACAGTCCCTGACCTTCCTGCTCTGTGCTCCCACCTCTGCACATGTGCTTCACATATCCACAATTAGCCCAAGTGTGGTGGGATAGAGCTGTGGAGACTGCTGAACATGCTGGCTGCAAACCCTGAAGCAGATGTAAACACAAAAAAAGAGCTCCTGCCAACATGGGCAGACACAAGGTGTTCTGGCTCAGTTACTGATTTTTGCACTAGAAATGTGCTTGATTTTGAACAAGTTTCAAGCGGTGCCCAAATAATTTACATGTAAATGTGCCATTTTGTCTCCTAATCGTTAGTAGTGACCTGTCTCCTGCCTGCAGGAAGAGAAATTTACAGTGCAATAGCAGAAGCATTACTGAATGTTTTAGATTTGTTTTATCTGTGAGACATTAGAAACAGCAAGTTCAGGCTACCACTGGGTTATTTTTTGCTATCTCTAAGATCCACCTGCCTAATGAGACAGGTCAGGGTGTCTCTGATGGTCAGTCCTTAAGCAAACCAGAACAAGAGGAGTAAAACAACCTGCTTATGGGTGTGGGGATGAACAGCAGATCCAGAGATATGCAGAGTTCCCTGAAAGGCTGAAATTTTGGTATCCATAGCTTTAGTATTCTTATGAGGAGTCATCTTTCATTCTGACCTCTTTCCCTCTTCAATATACACCTTCTCAGAGTGCTTAACTGCATTGGAATTGTTTTTTTAAAGAAATATAGAATTATTTGATATTGTAAAATGTGATACTGCTCTTACAGTTAAACTGCTGAATGGTTGCACAGACATGATTTAACTTATTCCAGATAGAACCGTGAGGCTTAATTAGTTTGTAAAGGTTTGAAACCATTGCATGAAAATATTCTGGAAATGCTGAGTCATGTTCAGATTGTACCAGCCAAGAAAGGAGACCTACAGATTCTATAGCAACACGACCTACAAAGACGTTTCATCTTTAAAGGTCTTAATAAAAGGGATATACTGTTTTAGAAAATAAGACATATCCAACTGTGTTGTTCACAAATGAAATCTGAGCAAAATTGTGAGATCTGTCTTTTCCAAGTTGTTTCAGAAAGAAAGAGATCACAACTCTTCATCTCAGATAATACAGAATTAATTGGAGGTGTGTGAGGAAGTGTTAAAAAATGCAGCACAGCTTTTTTAACAAATAGACAAATAGAAAAAATACAGTGCTTCAAGTCAAAGCTGTCCCTCTAAGGAAACAGTAAATTGGTTAGCTTCTGTGGGAAAGAGGAAAGGTTCAAAGAGGAAAAGTTCACATGAAAACACATGAGAGTTTTTCTTTTTTTCTGCTCAAATTCTCTAACTTTTAGGAGCAGTGCAGTGCAAGGCATTGTTCCTTTGTAGCATAACAACTGGGATCAAGAGCTGTAGGAAAGAAGAATTAGAAAAAGGAACCTGTGAATGTTTCATGCTCTGTCCTCTCTGAGAGCTCCCTTAGGAAGTTCCCCTTAACACTTACTACTCAAGGACCTGTGTTCAGGCATGGGAGTGACAGAGGGAAGTGGACAGACAAAATTCACTTCACTTTAAGGGCAGACAGCAATGGCATCTGTACATTCTTCTCCTTTTTCTTTATCCCAGCAGTTTTTCCTGTTCTGCTCTCTAAACAGACTTTGAAGAAACTTGCCAATTTAGAAAGTCTCACCCAGGAAGGTCTGTGCTTCTCAGCGTACTCCAGTATGTGGACCAAAAGCCACAGAATGAAGAAATGTAAACTTGAAAGTAGTCAGCAGCATAGAGTGAAGGAGCTTCTGTTTGGTGCCTAGGAGAGTGAAATCCTTCTGAATGTGGGCCTTACAATTTCTTCATGCTGTCAGAGGATTGTTCTTCTAGAAGACAGATGTGGCTGTGACCAGCAAATATTATAAATTTCTCTTAAGCTTTCTATTTTTCCCTAGAGCGAACAACAAGCAGAAGAGACTAATACAGCCATTTGAAGTGTAGTTTTGCCAATAGTAGAAAGCTTCAAGGAGTGGGACTGCGGTGCAAGAAGTTTTAAATGCAAATTTTAGATGGACTCCTCTAGAGAGGAAAATCTATCCCTTTCACTTAACATTTCTCAGAATAGCAATAATGTGGTTGTTACAGATACAATTCATTTGGGCTTTGAAAAAATCTTTGATAAATTTTCTTGTAAGAGGCTTGAGAAGTTCTAATGGTAAAGACTGAAGGATTAAATAGTACCAGGATGTAGAAATCAGTTAATAGGTTAAAAACTTAAAAAAACTGCAACAAACTACAAACCAGAAAAAGAGAGACAGTGGACAATTTTCATCATGAGAAGTTTGCAATGGAATTCTTCATGTTTCTGTGCTGGAATAAGACTTTCTCCTCTTTATTAATGTTCTGGGAAAAAGAGTGGGAAAAAATTTGCAGACAGCACAATTATTTAGATTGGCCATCACTGGAGAAGTTTAAGAAGGTCCACAGAGACCTTACAAAACTAAAGGAACAGCAGGGCTACTTACATATGAACTTGACAAATGCAAGATAATGCAGATAGGAAAAAGTAATCAGAAGTAACCAGACTAAATTTATTATAAACATTTGGGTACCTCAGCAAACACCACAAGGAGAAACTCCACACAATAGAGCCACTAAGAAAGCCATCAACATTTTAACATTTCTGACGGCTTTTTGTAGAAGGCCTGTGTGGATAGGGGCAAATTAATGAACCACAAGCTCATACTGTTCGACAAAGACCAGTGAAGTTTCAAAGCTAAGGATGAAACAAGGTTTTCTCCCCATTACGCTCCAACCACTTCCCAAGTCTTCATTCGTTAGAGGAACCTATTTCCTGAATCTAAACTATAATTTATAATTTATCATCCACAAATCAAATGACTTAGGAACCATTCAGGTTTCAACAGGTGTAATTAACATCAAGTTGAGCACAAAGCGGCATTGTCCTCCTGTTGCCCTCTCCACCTGCCATTCATCTGAAGTTGCCCTCCTGCTACTTCATCCACCTGCTGGCTGTTTGGGATTGCTCTCCAGCTGCTGTGTACACCTGTTCACTCCCATCCTTGTAGGCGTCCTGGGCTGGATGCACTCCCTCTGTGCCCCAAATGGCCTTGGATGGAGCTGGCACTGCAGCATAACTGCATGAAAAAGCAGGGGAGACCTGTCAGGGGCTGATGGGAGGTAGAGGGATTTCAGGTGGCAGAAGGAAACTGTGTCCATCTGGCAGCACCAGAAAGCTCACTGAGGCAATGGAATGTCTCGGACAACCAAGGAGCTGTTTCTCTATCCCCCAGTGCTAAAGGCTGGTTCAGTGATACTATTCAGTTAGATTTCTTGTTCTCATCCTTGCACTTTCACTAGAAAGGAAAAGAAAGGCAGACATGCTAACGAAGAGTTCAGGTATCTAGGCATCAACATCATGTCTGGTTTCCAATGAAGAAATGAGAAAACCCAAAGTACACTGAGCCCCAATGTTAGCACTTTAGTAGATTGTGTACTTTGTTAGATTACTTCCTTATACAGATCCAAGTGATCTAAACCTCCCCTGGTACAACTTGAGATAATTTCCTTTTGTCCTGTCACTTGTTACCTGGGAGAAGAGGCTGACCCTCACCTTCCTACAACCTCCTTTAAGGCAGTTGTAGAGTGTGATGAGGTCTTCCCTCAGTATCCTCTTCTCCAGGATGAACAATACCAGTGCCCTTGGTTGCTCCTAATAGTTCAGGACCCCTAACCAGCTTTGTTGCCCTTCTCTGTATGTGCTCCAGCACCTCAAGGGGCCCAAAACTGAACACAGTACTCGAGATGTATCCTTATCAGTTCCAAGTACAGGTGTAAGATCACTTTTCTGTTTCTGCAGTTCATACTATATCTGAAAAAAGCCAGAATGCTGTTGGACTTCTTGGCCACCTGAACACACTATTGGCTCCTGATTCTTCTATGTTAAACAGCACTCAAGTCGCTCTTCCCCAGGTCTGCAGCACTGTATGGGGTTTTCGTGATCCAGGTACAGGACCCGGCACTTGGATTTGTTGACCATCATACAGCTGGCATTGGCCTATTGATCCAGCCCCCTCACAGAGCCTTCCTTGCATCCAGCAGATTGAGACTCCCACCCATCTTGGTATCAACTGCAAATTCACTGAGGAAGATTTCAATTTCCTCATTGAAGTCATCGATAAAGATGTTAAATAGAATTGTCCCAAATACTAAACCCTGGGGAACACCACTTGTGACTGGCCACCAGCTGAATTTAATTGTGTTCACTACCACTCTTTGGGTCTGGCCATCCAGACAGTTTTTGACCCAGCAATGACTGTGTCTGTCCAGGCCATAGGCAGCCGGTTAGTCCAAGACCATGCTGTGGGGAACCATGCCAAAGGCCTTAGTAAAGTTCAGGTACAAGACATCCACAGCTTTTATCTCATTCACTAAGTGGGTCACTTTGTCATAGAATAGTTTGGGTTGGAAGGGACCTTAAAGATAACCTGGTTCCAAATCCTCTGTCATGGGCAAGGGCACCTTCTACTAGATCAAGTTGCTGAAGGCCCCATTCAAGTTTGGGTTTGAACACTTCTAGGCTTGGAGCCTCCACAGCTTCTCTGGGCAACCTGTTCCAACACCTTTTTACCCTTATGGTGAAGAATTTCTTCCGAATGTCTAATCTAAATCTAGCTTCTCCCAGTTTGAATCAATTACCCCTCGTCTTTTCACTACATGCCTGCCCTGGGTTAGGCTAGCATAGAGTGAAGTTTTGGTCTCCTTCAAAAGAAGCTGGGATGGGACATAACCAAGACAGCCAGCCGAAACAGACAATGGATATTTGATACCATGCTAACATCATGCCTGCTATATAATGAAAGGACTAGCTGGGGAAAAGGTGGGGTGAGGGGACTTTAATCTTGTGACCGTGATGTGGTGATTCTTTTTATTTCCTCTTTCTCTCTTCTGCTCTTTCTCTCTTCTGCTCTTTCTCTCTTTTGCTCTTTTTTTTCCCCTTGTGATAGGCAATTTGCAGTTTCTTTTTCTATTGTTCTATTAATCTCTCTTTTTCTCCATCCAGGGACTTTGATTTCTTTTCTTCCCAATCCACTTTTCCATTCCAATGGAGGAGTGGTGGCAGAGACAGTTATGTGAGAGGCTACATGGAGCTTGGCAGCAAGACGGGCCTAAACCATGACAGTCCTTTTTTTGGTACATGATATGGGGCCCAAGGGGTTGAGATAATGAGAAATTTGAATGAAGATTGTTAAAATAACTTTGCCATACACATTTTCTTTAGGAACTAGACTGTGCCTGTTCACGATGTTGGTTTGTTTTGCTTTCATGGTTGGGCTATGTAAATCCTTATGTATTCTATATGCTCCCTGTGGTGACGTTTGTGTGCTCCCTGGAATGATAGATCAGAACTATCACAGTGCTGTATTGGCTCATGTCAAACGATATGATTATAGCAGTAGTCCCTAGGTTAAACTGCTATTTGTATGTGGTTCTGTTGTTTATTAGCAGTCTCACACAATCTATGGGCAGCACAGCAATTAAAAACATCACTTTTTGATCTTTTCAGAATTTTGAACATGGTTGGGACACCCAGATATGATGGAAAATGTCTTAACATCTTCTCTTGTCAGTTCCTTGTAGACCCATGGATGGACCTCATCAGGTCCCATGCACCTTCAGATTCTTGAAGTGGTCTTGAAGCTGATCTTCACTTACAATGGGTGGTTTTTTACTTTCCAGTTCCTGCTTTTACTTCTGTAACTTGGATGGTATGGTTAGAGCCCTTGCCAATGGAGGCTGAAGCAAAAAATACACTGAGTACCTCAGTCTTCTCTTTATTCTGGGTGATCAGCTCTCCTGTTTCCTTCCAGAGAGGGTACACGTCTTCCTTAGTTTTAGTTTTATCATTGAGATACATATAGAAGCTTTTCTTGTTCTAGATGTCTCTGGCCAGATTTAGTTCTAGCTGGGCTTTTGCTTTCCTGACATGGTCTCTGACTGCTCAGACAAATTCTCTGTATCCCTTGCAGAATGCCTGTCCTTGTTTTCACCTTCTGTAGTCCTCCTTTTTGTGTTGAAGAATATCCAGGAGCACCTTTTGCATTAATGCAGGCCACTTAACATTTTTGCCCACCTTCCTCTTTGTTGGGACATGTTGCTCCTGGTATTGGATGAGGTAATCCTTGAATATTAAACATTTTTTTGGGGGCCATTCTCTCCTCCAGGGTTTTATCTCATGGTACTTTTCCAAGCAGATCTTTGAAGAGGCCAAAGCCTGCTCTTTTTTGTTAATGCATCTGAGGCCTTATATATTGTAAAACAACTGATGCAATATATGGGCAAAGATAAAAAATCTGCAGCTGTACTAATTTTAAAAATGCATGTTCTTTTCATTTCTCCATGTTGTTTCTACTTTCTTATCTGCAAGGTCAGGACGGTCTTGGATAGCTAACTTTCTTTAGACAGTTACCAGAAAGCTTTCATCCCACAGTTTTGAACTTACACACACAGCATTTCTTAAAGGGGACTTAGATTCTGCTGGTCTCAATCCCAACACTTAAAGATCCTGAACTCCACTATTTTGTGTTTATTGCAGCCAAGGCTGCCCTTCATGTTTTGCAATTCCCATGAGTCTTTCCTTCTTGTTGAGAAGAAGGTCCATCACAAGATGTTTCCTCACTAGCTTCTTAACTACTTGGAGAAGGAAATTGTCATCTATGGATTCCAGGAATCTTTTGGATTGCTTGTGCTCTGCTGTGTTGTCCCTTGTCTCTCCGAGTGATGCTGGATGATCAAAGTCTCCTGTGAGGACCAGGGCATGTGAATGTGATGGTTCTCCTAGCTGTCGTGAAAGGGCCTCATCCTCCCTCCCTGGTCAGATGGTCTGGTCAGGTGGCCCCCATTATGATATCACCAGTCCCTGCCCTACCTTGCCTTTAATTCTGGCTGGCAAGCTTCTCACTAAGCTCCTCATCCATCCTCAGGTGGACCTCCATGGACCAGTTGATGAGGGGTAAAACCCCCTACTCATCTCCTCTGTCCGTCTTTCCTGTATAGCTTGTAACCTCTTCATCCCAGCACTCCAGCAGTGGTACCCATCATCTCAGTGATGCAAATAACATCATAACCTTGCAGGTGTGCACATGTGTCTAGTTCCTCTTGTTCAACTATAACCTTTTAGACACTCTTGCAACACAGAGCTTTTCCTAGAGTGTTATAAAATGTGTTGTTCCCAGGTATCAATATTGAACATGGCCACATGTTAAGGAGGAAAAGCTTTGGGAAATGTTCTCCATTTTTTTTTTTTCTTTGATTGTGTGGTACAGGTAGAAACACCTACACTTCCTAAACATTTTTTCTCAAATTCTAATGGCAAATAAGAGGAGTAGGTATTTACAGGAAAGTGTTAGAACTCCAGCTAACAAGCCTTTTCTTCCTTTAGAGCTTTTGAAGAAGAAACCTCCTGGAGATGGACACTGCTAGTTACTCTTCCCCGTAGTACCCAGTAGGAGAGATGCGAAGTGCCTGGGCAGGGAAAACAACCTTCTTTGCACTCTTCTCTAAGCAGTCCTTCACATTCCCTTTTGCCACAGTTTGCTGCTTAGCTGCTTCCCTCTGAAAATGACATGTTCCCATTCAGTGTCAAGGATGCATAAGGTACACTCAGACACATCAAAGAATGTATTTCACAGAATCACAGAAACATTTAGGTTGGAAAAAACCCTCAGGATCACCAAGTCTGACCAATACCTCTACTTTGCAAAGTTCACTCCTAAACCATATCCCCAAGCATCATGTCTGAATGACCTTTAAACACATCCAGGGCTGGTGACTCAACCACCTCCCTGTGCGGCACATTCCAATGCCTGACCACTCTTTCCATGAAAATTTTTTTCCTAATGTCCAGTCTGAACCTACCCGGTTGTAGCTTTAGGTAATTCCCTCTTGTTCTATCATTAATTACCTGTGAGAAGAGACCAGAACCAGCCTCTCCACAATGTCCTTTCAGGTAGTTGTACTGAGTGACTAGGCCTCCCCTCAGCCTCCTCTTTTCCAAAGTAAACAGCCACAGTTCCTTCAGTCCCTCCTCATAAGATTTATTCCCCAGGCCCTTCACCAGCTTTGTTGCCCTCCTCTGCACTCACTCCGGCACCTCCACAACTCTCCTGTGCTGAGGTGCCCAAAACGGGACACAATACTTGAGGTGTGGCCTCACCAGAGTGGAGTACAAGGGGATAATCACCTCCCTACTCCTACTGGACACATCATTTTTGTTACACACCAGGATGATACTTGCGTTCCCAGCCACCTGAGCACACTGCTTGTTCATATTCGGTAGCCTGACAATTATAACCCCCAGGTCCCTTTCTGCCAGACAGCTTTCCAGCCACACTTCCCCAAGCCTTGCTTGGGGTTGTTGTGACCCAAGTGCAGGACCTGGTATTTGCCATACATGTCACAGAGCCTGCTCTGCAGTGGTGCCATGATCCATGCTGGCTCTTGTGTTTGTCTAGGCAGTATATTTTCTGTTTAGTACCAGGACAGGGGAAAGTTACGCACCTTGGTGCTGTCAGGTTAATGGTTCCAAAAAGGCTTTTTGAAAATATGTCAAACTGTAGACTGTCTTCCAAATTGTGAAGGTGCAGAACTGATGTCTTTGACATAAATGCATGGAATCAAAAGCCTGCAGCAAAACATTTAGTTTCTACAGCTTTTTACTGTCCTACTTTGCTAAATGACCTACTGAACTGAAGGGAGCTTTTTCTTAATCCTCCAATAGCTGCCGGATCACTTTCCCTGCCTCCAACTGTTCAGTCATTTTGCTGACTTGAAGTTATGGCAGGAAAATAAAATGCCAATAAGTGAAGGTCTTGGCATTCAATCTGTGTGTTATTTGCTAGCAGCACTAAGAAGGGAAAAAAATGGAACCAGGCTAGGCAGTATAGAGGGAAACTGTGGAAATGACTTGTAACTAAGAGGATGTGACCCTCTGCATAATTCATAATCATTAGTCTAAGTGACACTTCTGCACTACGTGCAGTAGTGCTCTCCAATATGACAGGTCTGAGCCCAAATGGCCCACTCAACAGCAGTTGTTTTGTGATCAGATTTCCCCGAAAGACAACTCCCAAAGCTACATTTTCTCTGTGTACACATATATGCATTTTTTCTTTTATTTTTTTTTTAATCTAAAGATGCTGGCTCAGCTTCATCATGTGTGCAGTTTAAGGGTTGCTCAAGTGATTCTTTAAAACTGCATAAAGGTAATTCTGCTGTGCCTTGGAGACAGCATTGCTGTAATGTTCTGTGCATACATCTGCATGATTTCTCAAAGCTAATTCAAATTTAATGCATTGGTAATTCCTTTTCTGCAGAAGTCGCCCAGCGGTAATCTGAAGGTTACAGATCTAGATCAAGTAACACTTCTAAAATAGTATAAACTGAGAGGCAAGATTATAATGAATAGAATTAGACTTTTGATAAGTGTCTCTACTCTCTTTACAATCCTAAACATAGCAACCTGGTGTCAAAACTATTTTTAGAAAGTACAGACTTAAGAAAGATACAGTTTATAAATCGGCCACAAGACAGTTTACAGCACTGTATTTTCAGCAGGATATTTTAACAGAGGTTTGAGTCAGTGGGAACTTTGAGAAGCAGGGGCATTTAAGTGTTTATATGCTCAAAGAATAAAAGCTTTTGGTTGTTTATGTAAATTATTCACAGTTAAATTTTTATGCAAATTGAGCCTAACCAAATGAACAAAATAAATTACACTCCTCTTGGGATTTAGATGTCACAGTACTAATGGGCCGCTAGTTCCTATTTCATCTGAGAAGACATTTAATGTAAAGTGTTACCATATTGGAATACAGTGAAGCAGCAAGTTAAGTGGGTTTACTTGACAATAACTAGTTCTGAAGAGAACAAATCTTGTTCCATTTTGGACAGCCACACTGCAATTTAGTCCTACTTAGCCTCCTATCTAACCACAACAACAAGCAAGTATATGAGGGTATAGTTAGATTTCCTGAACTCTATGACATTTTCCTGTGCTCTAGCTGGATCGGTACAAACGTATTGCACCCAGCTTCTGGGGCTTAGTTGTAAGATACAGCTGGCAAACTGGAAATCAAACAAAAAATTGAGCAGTCCTGAGAAGTACGTACTTGACACAAACACTAGTGTTTTTAATTTGGGCTGTGCTCCCTTCTCTGATTTATTTTAAGCAGTATTTATTTGCAGTTAAGCACAACCCTTACTACATATCCTGAAGATCAGTGTAGACCACATGTATTTCCACAAGAGAGAAAAGTTATATCTTTCCTCTGCCTTTGACATTTGCTTATTGCTGCTTATATAAGCTGTTTTATGGTATATGTAGACAAGAGATTTGGGTCTTTTGGACTACTGTGAATAATATTTAAGAAGTGTTATGGTTTGAAGCTGGAAGTTTAGCCTTATTACTTTAGCCATATTACTTCCTTATTACAAAATACTGGGGATTTTTCCACAGACTTAAAGTAAAAGGTAAATAAAATTACAGATAAGATACAGAATAGTAACAACTGATAGGTATATATATTATCTCGTTTGTTTGCTGGATAGCTTATACTTGGTTGCACAGATAGCTCTTCCTGTTTTCTTTTCTGTTGCTTCTGCTCACAACTTCTCCCGCTCTCTCTCTGTGGTCTTGCCAGAATAATCTGTTTTGACTACTGTGTGTGAGGCACCGGCGAGAAGAGAGTGCTGGTAGTCCCTCTGGACTGCCCGGGGCAGGGGGGTTCTGATTGTTGAGTTGTAAATATATATAAACATATTTTGTATGTCTTATCACCTTATCCAGTTTCATATTTAGTTTAGTTTGTGAATATAACTTCATTTCGCTCCCATACTTTCTGAGATAGTCTGGTGATTTATTCTGGAGGTAACTCCCCATCTTGAGAGAGGGAATCTCCAATTGTTGGGGTGGGGTGGGGAGGGCAAATCCTAACCCCACAACGAGAGGTCAGTGTCACTGGAAAAATATTCTGCAGTCTATGCCAAAGGGACCTGACTTTTCAGGGGAGGCTAGTTCCAGCTGTGGAACACTGTGGAAACAGAAAGGACTTTTTTCAGACAAAAAAAAAAAATAGAGAAGACATGGCTCAGACCAAGATCCAACACTGTCGTGGGGTGTCTTATAAGTTTTTGAAAAGCGTATCTCATTATAGGCTTTGCCTCCACACCTAAGAACAAACACACTGAGAGATGTGTCAAAATGTAATCACACTAATTGAGAATAACATGACTGAAAGAACTAGCACTAATAATAATAATAGTAATAATAATAGTAATAATAGTAATAACAGTGAAAAGTTTTCCAGTAACTTGTGTTTAATCCAACTTGAAAAAGGAAAAAACCTTCCCCCTGATTTTTATGTAGCCTATAAAAATGAACATAAACATAAGAAACTAACATACTTTCCTCCCCCTTGTAATTCAGTTTTAAAAATTTATATAATTTGCATAAGAAACTCTTGATATTAATTATTTGCCAACCTTCATACTCTGTGTGTTTGTGGGTTTTTTCTATTTTTTTAATAGTACAAATGGTGAATGTCAACAATTAATTATTTTCTAAATCAAATTTAAAAGGAAGGTTAATACAATTTCTTATAGCAAAATCCCTATGACAGCAGCTCCGTAGAGTCAATTACACTGATGTGTACTCTCTAGCAGACTTATTTTTTATGGTCAGAAGGAACAAGGATCAAGGTGAACAAATATCTTTGTAGTGACAGAAGACTGACTTCCTTTGGTTTGCAGCAATTAGAATAGAAGAATCTTGTGTAATGAACTGAACCTGTTTATCACTGAGCAATGCAGGGCAAGGATTACTGCCCTGTCATCACTAGAACAGATAACACAGAAAACATAGCTATCCACCAGGAGTTTTTGGACTCCACTAAAACAACAAAACAATGAAAAAAACCCCTAAAACATTCTTAATGGGGAAAAAAAAAACAAACATTCAAAGAACTCATGTGTTCTTTGGATGATCAATGACTCTTTATTAGATGCTCTTTAAAAAGAGCAGAGGTGAGTCATTTAATCTAGGCAAAAACAGAAGGAAGAAATAAAACAAGCGTTTTCTTGATACACAAGGAAAATCATTCCAAAATAAGAAATTATGTGGATACAAGTTTAAATACATATTCATTTTAGTCTGTTTGCAGAGGATAGATAATAGCATGATGTAAGGTTTTACAAAGTTGGGAGACTTAACACTGTAAAACAAGCCAGGCATATCTTGTACAAATTATCACAAATGAATTACCTATTATATCTTCTATCACTCCATGCCATTGCATGCACTTAATGGAATTATAGAAGCAGAGTTTGGGAAATACACAACAACATTAACAGAATTATCTCTGGCATAATTTTTCAGTTATAGAATCATAGAATTGGTTTGGTTTGAGATGGGTTGTTGTAGCATCAGGATGTTACCCGATGGAACAGATAGAGAATAAAAGTAACTGTAAGCAAAGCCTTTCTAAAGCCACCAATATCAAGTTGAAGGCATTCTAAACATTTTTAAACAGATACATGCTTTTCCATGAGAGGTAATTAATTGTGTGTTAGGTGGCACAATCAGGTGTTCAGGACTGAGCTGGTGTACATGTGTAAGGGAGATTCTTCTCAGATGATACATGAAGAATGCTGATCAATCCTCCCCAGCTGACCAAAAGCAAGTCTTGCGTTCTTTCCCTGGGCTGACTTGGACTTGGTGTTTAATGCGGCTGCATAGTTACAGTGGCTTCCCAAAACGTGGCCTTTCCTGGATTCCTAGCCTGTTTTGCCTGTATCTGGCACTACCAATTTAAATCAGGTTAAAAAATGTTTTCTGCTCATGTGGGTATCCAATAGGCATTAAAAAGTAAGGAGTTTGGAGTTGGCTTTAAGTGCATTACTTATTTTAATGACACTCTTGTTAACGGTTTTCTCCTCAGGATGCATAAAAAAAAGGCCCCATTTAATCATGAAATCATTGCCTCTGTTTCTGTGCTGCTCAGGTCATGTTACTGCAAAAATCTCCACTGTTCCCTGAATGTATCACAGTATTTGGAGTACATGAGCCTCATCTCACAGATCTGTAAAATTAATGTAGTAGGAATGTCTTCTAATACTAAGTAACTGGGAACTGAAACTTACTGAGCCATTAGATGAAAAGAGATGAAAAACTGTACATATTTACAAACACTCGACTCACTGATAGAAAGAAAATGTGTCCAGTAAAAACACTTAAAATATGGATTAAATTAACATTTCAGTTTAAGACTCTGCAGAAACAGATATTCCAATGCCCTCAATAACATATTCCAATGCCTTTATATTTGGCAGAATGGCACGTTGCACATATCATGCACAGAACTGTAAATACAGAGAACTCTTGAAGTCTCTAACAGTTAAGAACACTGTACAAAAACGTAAAGTGAAACACGATGATAATTACAATAAAAGTTCCTCTGATCAGGCAGTGTAGTCATATGTATATCTTTGCTACCAAGACAGAAGAAATTAATTTCTCTTCATATGCCCCAGTTTACAAGCAGTTTGGTTGTCTCTGATTGATGGAATAAATTAGTGACTACTCTGGACTTTGTGGTCATGTAAAAACAACTAAGAAAATTAGTATCAGTAGCAGCATGTGCATGAGCATATGCACACACATGGAGCTTGATGATATTTGCACTAAATAGAAAGGGCTCAGAAACAGAGTGCACAAAATGGATAATATTACTGAAAGAGAGTAGCAAGAACGTAGCTGAAGGACAAGTAGTTTGGCGTATAAAAATTACACTATTATCCAAAAGTAGATTGGTTTACTTGCCCAATACTCACATACCCTATCCCTTGATAATAATCTTCACGCTCACCACTTGCACTTCACAGCTTGTTTACCATGTTGCACTGATGGTTATTCCTCAAGTTTATTTGATGTTGGCTATTTGAAAACATTATCATTTAAATTTCCTCATGTAACTAATGAGCATATGTTGCATGTGTGTTCCACAGGAACAAGGAAATGAAAGTATTTTGGGCTAACAACCTCTTTTTTTGATTAAGTTTAAGCATCATAAAAAACAGAGAACAGACTACAAAGATTTTATGCTGACATAAGATAATATGAGAAGAATTCAGAGGAATAAATATATTATATTACAGGAATTTTAAAACCTGTTCAGATATCACAAGCTCATAACTTTTCCAGCAGAGCTAAACATGATAGATATGAGGGGTCTAAAAAACCCAAATTGCTTAATAGGTAGTGTGGCAGAAGAAATTGAGTGTCAGCTCACTTACTTGCTCATAGACCATGGTATCATGTCTGGACTATAAATGTTGAAGCACTGAATCACCAAAGGAAAAAAAGCTGTCTCATAAAACAAGGAAAAGTGATAACAACAAATATATACATATATATATATTTGAGGGGCAGTGGCTCTCCAAAATTTCTATCTATTCTACATCTGAATATCAAGGGGAGGGGTTTAATTTTTGAAAAAAAGATGTACCCATCCAGTCTGCATTTTCATTTTTCCTGAGTAGTTTAGAACTCAGTATAAGGGTCAAGAAGAATATTGGATGTCAAAAGTACTGGGATATGAAAAGTCCTGAATAGGGAAAAAAAGAATTTAAAAATACTACACCAAGTGGCCATGAGGATGTCATACTGGGAAGAAAAGAGATGTAAGTGGTGAAAAAAATGGTAGAGACTTAAACATGTTATTTGATCTCTACCTTCCTAGGCAGTTTTGTATGTTTATAGTATTAGAGTAACTTGGAAATACTTGCATTGTCTCCAAAGTTTCAGCTTTGATGCATTTCTTTATTGAAACAGTTGACATTTGAAAAACAGTCAGCGTTTCCAATTCTGATGCTGTGATAGTTTATACATCAGAGTTTATGTAAATAAATATGGGGTTTTTTTTAGGTAATGTGGGCATGCACATAGAAGGCTGGGGAATGATCTATGCCAGTCCCCTTTGGAACAGACCGTGGGGAAGCCCTCAGGCTCTTCAAGCTGCCTTGTAGCCTTGCCTTGTCTAAAGATGGGTAGAACACGATGTAGTACAATCACACTCTTCATACAGTTTTGAGAAATGTAACCAGGAATAGTGGTATTTACCAGTGTCCTAAATATTGTAGAAGTCAATGAGACACTTTTTGGTTTATGACTGCCATCAAAATTATATCATAAGGGCTTTCCATGCATATCCTGCTTAAGTTAGCAATTCTACATGTGGAAGTCTTGAGGATGTACCCTTAAGATTTTTATTTCCACTCTTATTTTAAGAAGAACTTTGTGATCTAGTTAATCATCAGTCACTTAGTTTTCACCATTTTTGACGGCAAAATATCATGACCATTCTTCCTAGTTTTATATATAGACAATAATTTTGAAACTTCTTTTTTATAATCAAGTGTATATTCAGAATGTAGAAAGCAAAATTCTTCTAATTATCTGTTAGACAGAGAAGCTTACAATAGCTCTTAAGAGACACAAAAGCCCCTGATTACCATTTCAGACTCTGCTGTCTTCTCTTGTTCTGTAATTCTGGTTAGCTTTTCAATATGTGGCCTTTTTTTTTTTTCTATGTGTGTGTGTGTCTCTTAGAGATTTTTTAATCTTAGCCATTTGCATTTCTTCATAATTTTGAAGTATCTTTATGATACATGATCTCTCTATGGAGTTTCACAAAAAAAAAAAATTCTATCTTGCTGGATAAAAACTTCAAGTGGTTTCTAATATATAATTCTAGTGTCAAAAGTAAAACCTTAGCCATGGTAAGTCAAGTCAGGAGTTGTAAAAAAAATGGTAAAGTTTGCTTTTAATAATGGAGCCTAATGACTGGTCCCATAATTTGGGACTTTTACTGAACTAATGGAACAATTTTCTGATCTGAAGCTGGTCTGCAGCCATGTGTCTGCAGAAAACTATCGTAGACAAAAAACTATCATAGACAAAAAAACTATCAGACAAGTAGCTATTGCAAAATTTTAATGGTTTAGGATAGAAAAGAAACAGAGATAATATTTTTGTAAGATTAAGCATTAATTTATTGTGAGTTATTGTGAATTTTTTGGGGAAAAAAAAACATATATCATTTCATAGTTGTGAAAAGAGGGTTATCTTTATTTTAAGTTTTCCTCCATTGTGGCAGAGTTGTGATTCTAAGTGAAATTTCACTTTCTATACTTCCTCAAACTTCCAAAAATCTTCTGCCTTCCTCTTTCTGTGGTGTAATTTTTTTAAATGTTAGTAATAAATTCAGAGATTTTAAAAAAGTAAAAAAAAAATCCATTACTTTCTTTGTGGTTTGACTTTAATTTTATGAGTATGAGGTTTTTTTTATTAGAAGGGAAATGATGTCTGCTATTTCAGTCTGAAGCAATTACTTTCTTCTTTGCAGGAATTAAATCTGTGGCTTCCTATAAAACCATGAAAGCATAACATTAGGGAAAGTCCCTGGAAAAGGACAACTTTGTACGTAAGAAACTCAGTAAGAGGTGAAGCATACAGAATCATCTCAAATGGTTCCAATAAAGACCTGTTCCTCAAACCTGATCATTACTCGTTTATTTTTATAAAGCACCTCATCTTCTCTTCTTACCAGCCCTACACAGGGCTTGCCTGCCCACAGTTAATTTCAGGCACTGCCTGATGTTAGACAACCAAAGCCAAGTAGAGCATACTCACACAGGTCCTACTGAACAACATCTTCTGGGCATGCCAGAGGTCCATAGCATACTCACCAGCCCTGCGTACAGCCAGGAATCCCTACTTGATTTCCACCACTGATATCTGCCACGCAGCTGCCAGGTGGAAAGATTAGCACAGGACGATGAATGCCTGTGAGCAAATGAGATTCAGAAATTGCTGCCCTCTGACATGCACTAGCGAAAAGTGAAGAAAGGCACACACAAAACCTAGCAGTATTGTTCTCCCCAAGTAAAGCTTGTTACAACAAAACAATCCATTTCTAATACCATAAAGAGCATTCTCATAGTCAATTGTGGGGACAATCAGTTCTTTAATCAATTTAATAAACATAACCTTATTAAAGCAACTCCTGAGTCAACAATTGACCATGTCCTTAATTAACCTGAGTTCTAAAATACTCAGTTAAATAAACAGATATAAAGAGGCTGCTGAATTTGAAGATAAGCTCTGCTTTTTGCATACAGAGAGAAAGGAGAAAAAACATCTTTTTTTGGCAGAGGCAGTTTAGCTGCTCTAAGTTTGCTTTAAATGTAAACAAGCAAAAATATTAGACAAAGTTACCTGTAAGAATAAAAGATATCCTGGGAAAAAAACCACCACAACACATGAATTTGAATTACTGCAGAGTTATTCATGCTTCTGTTTTCTCTTTCCTTGCCTGCAGCAAGTAATTTATTTTATTTCACCCATAAGTGTCTCAGGACACAGATGTTGTCCGAGACTCTCAGTGATCCTTTTCTGGGAAACTTGAGATTTTTGAGATGAAAACCTATTTATTCTCCATTCAAGCCCTGCCCAAGATGACAGGATTATAGTTAGAAGGACATGTGATAGGAAAAAATGTCTTACTGTATTAAATACTCAATCTACACAGACTTGTTTTGAAACTTCCAAAGAAATTAAATGCTATATTCGTTGTTTTGCAACATTATATGCTTCTGCTGAGCTTTGAACAAGGAACAATGTAAAACTTATGAATGTCTACATATCTGCTTCCTGCTGTCCATCTGGTTAACGCCAGAGGAGACTGCCTCTATTAGGATTTATATGGAGCCACCCACAGGATTTTGATTCCTTCCTTTCTTCCTAATATTGCTTAAAATGAAAGGAAATAAGAACTCAGTGGACAAAAAAGAATGTAGTTTGCCATACTGGTTCTAGCTGTCTCACTGTTATCAGAACTGAGAACAACCCCATGTCTGAGAATAGATCTGTGAAAGGACAAATATTCAGAGACATGAATTATCTATGTGCAGGAGCTGCTAAGTATTCTATCAACAAAAGCCATTAAAAGCTTCTCAACATGATATTTCTGCCCTACATCCACACTTTAATCTCAACCTTAAATTACTAAAATAGCTGTTATTAGTATTTAGCAACTCACTTTCCTTATATGTTATCAAGAGCTTTATTTGTAAACAAACAAATGCTCAGACTATAGTCACAGAAACAGCTTAAAGGTCTGCTCATAGAATTGTCAGGGCTGGAAAAGACCTCAAGGATCGTCTAGTTCCAATTTCCCTGCCATGGGCAGGGATACCTCACACTAGATCAGATTGCTCAGAGCCCCATCCAGCCTGGCCTTAAAAACCTCCAGGGATGGGGCTTCTACCACCTCCCTGGGCAACCAGTTCCAGTGTCTCACCACCCTCATGGGGAAGAATTTCTTCCTAACATCCAATCTGAATCTATCCATTTCTAGTTTTGCTCCATTTCCTCTAAACTCTATCACTACCTGACGCCCTAAAATGTCCCAGGTTTCTTGCAGACCGCATTAAGATGCTGGAAGGCAACAATAAGGTCTCCTGAGAGCCTTCTCTTCTCCAGAATAGCCCCAACTCTCTCAGTCTGTCTCCACAGGAGAGGTGCTTCAGACCTCTGATCACCCTCATGGCCCTTCTCTGGACACGTTCCAGCATGTCCAGGTCCTTCCTGCAACAGGGGCTCCAGAACTGGATGTTGTACTCCAGGTGTGGTCTCACCAGAGTGGAGCAGAGGGCGAGAATCACCTCCCTTGATCGGCTGGCTAAACATCTCTTGATGCAGCCCAGGATGTGATTGGCTTTCTGGGCTGCAAGTGCACACTGGTGGCTCATATTGAGCTTCTTTTCCACCTGCACCCCCATCCATATCAGTTCGCAGTTAATTGCACAAGGCTGAAACTGGAGTGGTAAGGGGGAGCAGGCACAGGTAGTTACAGCTTCCTTGTGAAACCATTCCTTGTTAGAATTTTATAAAAGTACAAACATTTTTTCACAAAACAGCATCTTCTATAAATGCAGCTTGTCTGTACGTCTCAAAAAGCATAATAAAAAAGGCCTTTTTCATCATATCCATTTCTGTATAGACAAAGACATAGAAAATGATTTCTCTATGGTTTTGCTTCACTTCAGTGTTAAAACTTGGAAGACAAAACAAGCCCCCACAATACTAGTCCATCAGCTACTTAAGTGGAAAACACTGACTTAGGAATTGAGAGATGAGTTATAAGTGGGATATAAGCATTATTAATGCAACATATTACTTTCATATGATTCTATGTTAAAAAAAATTCCTACTCCTTATTAATTTTGTAACCTTTTTCTATGTTTATTTTGCACTTAATACCTAGTATTGTTTTGAAAGAAAGAGGCCTAGAAAATTTATTCTTAAGCAATAATTTATGTTTTCTGCAACAGAATTAATCATGGTGAAACTTAGAATTTTCTCCACTATAGCAGGGGACCACCATTTTGTTCTTATTAGATCCACAAAGAGAGTTAGATTTACAGACAGGAAATCAAACATAAACCTAAGATTTTTTTATTTCTGCAAATGAGATTGACTAAGTGTTAAAAAAATAATAAAGGAGTGAATATTATAATTACAGTATCATAAAGTGAAACAATAAACATTAAACTATGAAAGCATGATCATTATCAATGCTTAAAGAGGAAATTGAGGTCTAATTAAGGGACTTCTAACAAGAACATCAACAAGGTTCATTAACTACCCTTACAGCTTTCTGAATATGGTAATTTACATAAAAATGGATTTAGTGACACCAATTGCTCATTACTGTTGGTTTTTGGTTAGGTTCATAAGGTATCATAGTAAATAAATACACTGTCAATATATTTTCAAAGGAATATTATAAGGGATGAAAACAGTGAAAATTCATACTGTTGTTAAGTATTATGCAGCTACATCCATGCACAGACACAAGTAAAACAGAACCCCAAGACAGATAATCCACATTCACTCATCTTCATGTGTGTTGTACTCTCTTTTAGATCCCCTCATCTTATTTTGTGCCAGAACTTCTAGCTTCTGTTATCCTTTCCTGCACACTTATTAAATTTTATGATTTGTTTTCTCCTGATTACTTCTTTCTAGGAATTACTGTCTACAGAGTATGTACTGGTTGAACATAATATTTTAACTCAGTTTAGCATTTTAACTTAATAACATCTTGACTTAATAACTTTAATAGCATATTATAGCAATGTCAGGTAAATCATGAAAGATATGTAGGGATTCTAATTCAAAATCTGAAGTAGGCATAAGCCCGTTGAATTTCAAACTGTTTAAAAAAGTCACTAACAGGAAGGTAGAATTCCCACAGAATACATGAACTGGCTTAGATTGGCAAAATGAGCCTCTTTGCCTACTCTGCTTCTTTGAAAGATGAAATTAATCAAAAGCAACCATTGCTCTAGCAGAATTCTTGGGTTTCTGGTCCCAAACTGGATTGAGTAAATGCTGGCAGGATAAATATCTGGTAAATAAATAACATTTTGTTATAAGTTAGGGCTGGGCCAGCCACTAAATGACTGACAGACACTCTATTAACTCATGTCACTTCCCAAAGGGAAGAGAAATTGAATAAGGTAAAGAGATTTGAAGGTTGGAAAATTAAAACTACTTTAATGAATATAATAATAATAAAATGAAATATATACAAATATGTATTAAGTAACATCAAACCCAGTACTCCTGATGAGAATTACACCATTGTCACCACTGATGCTGTGGCAGAAGTTCCACACTAGGCTCCATGGCAGACAGGAACTGGATTCAGGAGCTGGATTTTGACACTGGATTCAGAAATTCATGGATCAAAATAGAAGGCAGAACAGAGCCCTCCTCGGACACTGGCCTTTGAAGAAGAGATGTTGACCCTCATGATCCCTCAGCTTTATACTGAATGTGACGTATATGGAAAGGAATACCTTTTCAGCTAGTTTAGAGTCATCTGGGCTGTCCACTCCTCCAGGTGCAGTCTTTTAATCTCCACCTTCAATGTGGTACACAAGTCCATAGAAACATAGAATTATACAATTGTTTTGGTTGGAAGAGGCATCTAAGATCATCGAATCTAACCATCAACCTAACACCACCATGGGCGTTAACCATGTACTCAAGGGCCATGTCTACATATTTTTAACACCTTGAGGGAGAGTCTCACCACCTTTTCAGCAAAGAATTTTTTTCCTAATATCCAATTTAAACCTTTCCTGGCACAATTTCAGGCCATTTCTTCTCATTCTAACACTTGATATCAGGGAGAAGTGATGGATTCCAACCACACTAAGACCTCTTTTCAGGTAATTTTAGAGAGCAATTAGGTCTCCATTCAGCCCCCTTCTCTCTAGATGAAACAATCCTACTTCCCTCAGCCACTCTGTGTAAAACTTGTTCTTCAGACCCTTTGTTGCTTTTCTCTGGACATTCTCCAGCAACTCATTGACTTTCTTGTAGTTGAGGCTTTCGAAACTGAATACAGTATTCAGTCAGCAACCTCACCAGTGTTGACTACAGAGACATGATTACTTCCCTCTTCCTGCTGGCCACACTATTCCTGATGCAGGCCACAATGCTGTTGGCCTTCTTGGCCATCTGGGCACAATGATGGCTGATGTTCACCTGGCTGTCAACCAGGACCCTCAAGTGCTTTTGTGCCTGGTAACAGTCCAGCCACTCTTTCCCAAGCCTGTGGTGTTGCTCGGGCTTTTTTTGACCCAAGTGCCTGCATAAAATTGATGCTGGCCCACCAATCCAGCCTGTGCAGATCCCTTTGCAGAGTCTTCCTACCCTCAAGCAGATCAACAAGATTTAGCAGTGACCTTGACCTGCATACCAATCTATAGTACTAAGTAGAAACATAGAATTTTATTACTATTTAGAAGGAGAAACTCCCTGTGAAAACATACTGTTTATTGCAGAAAGTGTAGTTACTTGGAAGAGATAAGGATGAAAAGTAAAATCACTGAATAGAATTTGTTCTGCTCTAACTCAAGTCAGGACACATTTTAATATGTTAAATGATGGGGATGGGAGGACAGTTTTTGGACAAGCAAGGACTTCAGATCTGATACAGAAGCAATCTAACCTTTAGTGTAAGAAGAGACTGGAAACAGTGATTATTATTATTATTAATTTAAATGTAGAGCAATTAGTATTGAAAGGATATCTGAGAGGTATGTTCACAACGAGAAGGTTATTAGTCCCCAGGAAAGTGAAAAGCTAAATTCAAGTTGCTCTATGGCAAAATAATGTGCAATAAAACAAATATTTCTTTGATTGCACGATTAATATATTTAAAATAGACCTTAGGGTAAAATTTACAATTTTATTAGTTATTTATAAAGTCTTCTTTGCAGGAATAGTATAAAGAAAGCCAAATATGTGAGTAATTTTCTGTAGAAAACACAGTGTCTTTTCAGGAGGAAATGGAGCCTCTTTCAGATATCTGCGTTACTTTTCACTAGTGCATAGTCATGTGGTTTCACACATGTACTCTGTATAAGGGTATTTAGCTTTGTTGAACGAAATGCCAATACATTCTAGACATACATATAGGAACTATGCTTTTTGGTTTTGTTTTTCCTGGTTCTTCCATGGGTGTTACACACATTTGTTGTTGATTCTGTATTGTTTAGTTTTGAATTGTAGTATCAGCATACCCATAACAAGCACCACATTAACACAAAATACATTTCTACATAAGCTATCCTAACATCTTTATCAAGATCTTGATGAGGAGTTTGGGTGTATTATTAGTAAATTTGCAGATGACACCAAGTTAGGTGGAAGTATTGATCTGCTTGAGGGTAAAGAGGCTCTACAGACAAATTGGACCAATGGGATGAGATCAATGGGATGTGCTTCAACAAGGCCAAGTTGTGGGTCACTTGGGCCACAACAACCCCATGCAAGGCTACAAGCCTGGGGAAGTGTGGCTGGAAAGTTGTTCGGCAGAAAGGGACCTCAGGGTTCTGATGAAAAGGGGCTGAATATGAGCCAGAAGTGTGCCCAGGTGGCAAGTAAAGCCAATGACTTCTGGTTTGTATCAGAAACAGTGTGACCAGCAGCAGGAGGGAAGTGATTGTCCACCTGTACTTGACGTTGGTGAGGCCACACTTTGAGAGATGTGTTCAGTTTTGGGGACCTCAGTACAAGACGGACATTGAGGCATTGGAGCGGGTGTAAAGAAGAGCGGCTAAGCTGGTGAAGGGCCTAGACAATGAGCCTTATGAAGAGTGGCTGAGGGAACTGGGATTATTTATTTTGAGGAAGAGGAGGATGAGGGGAGACATTATCGCCCTCTACAAAAACCTGAAAGGACAACATAGAGAGGTAGGTGCTGGTCTCCTTTCACAGGTAGTTACTGATTGAACATGAAGGAATGGCCTCAAGCTGCACTAGGGTAGGTTTAGGCTAGACATGCTTACGTATGAACTGAGTAGAATAGGGTTGATGGTTGGACCCGATGATCTCAAGGGTCTTTTCCAACTTGAGTGATTCTGTGATCTGAAAAGAAAATGTAAGTATTATATTTCATCTTTTCATTTCTCCTGCTGCCTTCCTTTGTTCTATTTTCTCTTTGGAAATGTCTTCTTTTCCTCAAATTGTCTATTTTTGATATATTCCTTCATACAAGGTCTGCTATCTTTTATTCAAATATTATTTTTTCTTTCAGCTCTCAGTTTCTGAAGTATATTCTATTCTGTTCAGTTCTTTATCTCTGGACCTAATTTAGTTCTGTAAATAACTCCAACATATGATTTTGAAAGAAAAATTGTAACACTCCAGACAAGTTAAACAGTGCCATGTCTCTTGAGCATAGGACAAGGTTGGATCCTCAGTACCATAAGGCTCAAGACGCAACCTAGTTAGGTGGAAATAGTTTTTGAAACAGCAGTATCCTGCTTTCATGAATCTATATGCCTCTGGGGTGATAATGCGTTATCCCAGACATATATCACTACAAGGGATGAAATTGGACACCTAACAGAAACAAAATATTTCCAGAGGCAGACACCTCTCTAAGTTTGAAATATTTTAATGAGAAGATACCATTAGTATTACTTTGATAGTTTCAACATGAACTCTTGATCTACAAATGCTTATTGAAAGGAAAAGCTGTAAGAAAGGCAAATCATGGCACTTGATTTACCACTTATACAAGTGCTACTTAGTTTAAACCATAGATAGACTTGCCACATGGCTGAAATACCGACTTTTTTTGAAAAATGTATTCCCTCTACTAACAGCATAATACCATAATATCTTTTGGTACTTGGAAAGACTCTAAAAGTTTAAGGAAACAGAAAATTCTTGTACTTATTAGAAAAATCATAGGAATATGAATTGCATGTTTGTACAATTTGTTTTAACTGTGTCAGGTTGAAAGCGGTGTTTATTACAACAGGGTTTCATGTAGCCATTTCCAGTGATATCCAATTGTGATAGTGATATACAATATGATGAAAAGACTATTCTTGTTTTAAAGAGTTGATTTTTAAACACCGATGTGCTTCTGTGAAAATAGAGATGATTCACCATTTGATCGTGAAAACATAAAGCAAGAAGGCAAACCAAGTAACAATTGGTACATACAAATGTCATCACACTAGAACAAACTTTTTTTGTATATAGAGTTTCAGCATTCAGGTTATGGTTCCAAACAAAAAACAAACCCCACAACAATCACCATCTTAAAATTCTGAGGATTTTACTTTAGACTGACATCAATGTTAACAGGAAAGTCAGAAGGTGAGGCTAAACAGTATTTTTTTGGGGGGGGGGGAGGGGGCAGGGAGCATGAATATTAGTGTATTATGAAGCTATCCTTGGTAAATGCAGTGGGATCTGAATGTGACCAGTATTCCTGGGAAACCTCAGACTTTTGAGACATTTACTATGTAAGTTATTTAAAGTGTATTAGACATTAATTAATATGATTAGATGGATTGCATGTTTAATATAGTAATAGGTATATTTATGCAAATATCATGTATTCATAATTTGACATACAATGAAATGAAATGAATGAATGAAATTTGCCATCCTACAGATAATGAGGAAAAAATGCAGAAAGGCAAAGTACTTTCTACTGGTACATGCAAGTCCTATTTGAATCCAGTTTTAGAAGATGTGTGTCAGTAACTTCACCAACAAGCAGAGCATTTTCAGTGAGCCAGAGAGAAAGTGTGTAAGTGAGCACCATTTTCAGCAATCTCTGCCCAAATCTAGGTGTTCAAAACTTGGGATATGAAGCCATACATTAGTTTAGTAACTCATAAACACCAGGAAAATTGCATTAAGAAACTACGATTCTAAGTACACAGTATCGTCAGACAAAAAAAAAAAAAAAAAAAGTACATATGCCATTTAGCAGCCAGGATACAAATAACTGCAACATTTTTTCCCCTATTCCACATGGTTAAGCAGTACTAGTAAAAAGTATTTCATTTGCAAATATTACTGTAAACACACATGGTCAATTTCATATTCCTTCCAAATTGTTTACTTAAAACATGTTAATGGCAGTGTAAAACAAATCCTTTAGTAGATGCTTTATGGTTAAATAATTAGAGGATTTATTATATTGTTTACTTGTGAAAGCACTACATGCCAAGGCTTTCACAATACTTGTGACCTGCTAAATAGTCCCTATTACTGAAAAGCAGATCACCAACCTAGGATCCCAACAGTAGTTACTCCAAAATGACACTTAAATGCAGAACAAACTATCCCTATACACAGCATATTAATACCTATTTCTTCTACATTTTTCAAAAAGTTGCTGATCTCTTTTTGGCCAACTGTTTGAGAATGACACGTTTATGAAAGTTTTCAGTTGTCTAGATCTATTCTACAGCTCCTAGTTTGTAGCAGCCAATGACCCCTTTGCTCATCAGAAACCCTTTTAAGATCAGACCCTGTATTTACCATACAGTCTCTCTCAACAAGAAACTTTTTCACTATACAGCTAAGATAGTGCGTAAAAAGTGTAGTAAAAATCTCAGCATTCTTCTTTGTCCTCTCAAGACAACTAGAACTCAGTAATTGTCTTTACCAGTTCAAACACAGACCTCCAGATATAAAAGTCACTCAGTCATGAGATGTTCTGCCTTTCAAACATGATATAAATGGAAATACAATTTAAGCAACTCAGGTCATGCATGAATTAGGTGGAAAAATTCACTATGAAAAATGGGTCCTCATATTAGGACTCTTCATAGCTAATCTCTTAAAGAGGAATTCTGAAGAAGAGTAAGAATTTAGCATCTTACATGAGAATTTTCATGTTATGTTTGAGAAGCTTCCAGTAGATAGTTTTTACAAAGACAGGCTTCATTGTTATTTAATACATATTAGTGCTGTATCTGAGGGTTTTTATTTTAGAAGTAAGATTAAAATATATTAAATTTTCTGTCTCCCTACACATGAAAGGGATCTTTTGGACAATTTTTAGTACTCTAAAATTTAAGAATTTCTCCCCAAATCCTTTTTTTCTAGTTTTGTATTTTGGACCAAGGCATGGTCATGATTGATTACCAAAGATATTAGAGTACTGTTCCCCTGATAAGAATTACCTTGAGAAAAACAATGAGACAAGGAAGATGTCTCCATGCACTGCTCGTTATAATTGAGGAAAAGAGGTGAAATAGCCATCATTTAATCAATCCTGTACATGGCCCCTTTTAATTCAATGACACTGGGTCTAAACACTTTCATCACAAATATCAAATGGTGCTATACGTAAAGAAGCTTTCAGGATAAGGCCTGTTTTGAGAGACAGAAGATAGGCCCCCAATGTAAGAGTACCTTTTTTTTAATTATTATTATTTCTTTTTTGAAATTACACCTAGAAAGAGTTTTTTTGCACATGATTGAAAGTGACTCATCTTAAGACTATATCCCCTATCTCACAGCTCTGTCCACCTACTGTTTATCACCTTAATCACGTTTACTTCATGAAGGCTTTCTGATATGGAAATAATAGCATACCTGTACTATAGATTAACAACATAAGGATCACCTTCAGTGTCATCTGCAGCTAAAGAATTAATTGTGTGTGGATGTCAATCACCATCGTTCAGTCAATCATGCAACTAATTTCTTCAGGGGTCACAGTTGCAACAAGGACAGCATTTGACAGGGGAGTTGGCAGAGAATCCTACTGCCTAGATAACAGTTTATGCGCACCAAGTCACTCCTTACACAAACAGATGGCATAGTCCATTCAGCACAGGGTAAGCCCTTGGGCATTTTTGACATTTTAACCAAAGCAGTCCTTTGAAGAACAGGAAGCAAAAAATGTCTTCATTTTTGTGTTGCTATAGCATACAGTTTACAACAGCAAACTGATTTTGCCTTCCTTCGTCTCTTTTCTCCCTCCACAATATGTATCTTTTGCCAGTAATAAAATGTGAAGAAAATTAGTGTAACGGATAAAAAAATAAAAATTGCTCTTTTAGTTGAAATGCCAGTTCCTGTGAGCACACATACAAGTGGCCTGCATGCTGTCATTTCTTTAGAAGAGATAATTATCTTTGCCTGGCTATGATGTTTTGTTACTACTTTGAAGACAGTTCTTACATAGACACATTCCCACATATTTTCATAAGAATGAAAACTTTTGCTTGAGACTCTGTCTCATCATAAAATGAGCCTAAAATATGCTAGCCTGATTTCTTAGTAGAACTAGTTACATTCAAAATATTTTCCCTGACTTTCTAAGATAAAAATCCCCAGTGATGTTCTGGTAAGTCATTAAGATTTGAAAAGGGGTTCTAATAAGAGAAATTGTGAAAAATAAATGGTAATAAGACCTTTGAAGGCCCTAGTGCAAAAGCAAGAATTACATCTAACGGAGGAAAACAAATAGTCATGCACATATTTACGAACTCATCAACACAAGATTGATAGTCATTCCCTGCTAGCTTGAAGCTGCCTGTATGCAATCTAGGTAGAAAAAACATGTAGCATACACATACCACAAAACACTTTCCAACAGTCTAGTACTTTGGTTCAACACCTGTTTTGATATCTGAACCCACAAAGAAAAGCTGTACAGGGAAGTAGAAGGAGATCCTAAAGGGTACACAACTTTCCAAAGCCATGTAGTAACTAGGCTGGTTTCCTAAGAAAAGAAGTACTTGCTTTACAGGTCAAAGGGCGTTCACAGGTTCTCAATACTCGCTAATATTTCAGACATGGGAAAATCCTTTATAGATTTGAATCTATCATTTTTTTCCAGTATAGAAGGAATATAGATTTCTCTTTTTGGTCACTGGAAGCTACTGTCTAACAGTAATAGATACGTTAGGGAAGGTGTAAATATATGCAGAAGCCAATATATGTCTAAAGGAAAGGAGAAAACTTACTCTGCTTCTGCAGATGATCATGAGAAGCTCCAAAAAAAAAAGGGAATAGCACAAAGATGGTGCCAAAAATGCAATTAACAAGCAAAGGTTAAGTTCTTTTTAGTTCTGCTTTTTTACAACATTAGCTTGATTTCAAGACTATTTCAAACTGCTCTTGTTGGCTGGAGACAGTGATTTCAAAAATAGCTTGAATCATTCATTAGCTTCATATTGTACCCCTACTGAAGAAAAACGGTTTAAATTGGCTTGGGTTGCTCCTTGTATTTTCAGCACAGCCATCAGATTAATTATAACTACTTTTTTTTTTTTTTTTTTTTTTTCCCTTTTCTCCCTGCTAGTTACCAGGTAGAGCTAAACGGTCGTATTGCATTCATGGATTAGTTCCCTTCAAAGAGCTATAGACCAGCTCTCTGAATTTTACACTAGATCCAGCCAACAGAACTGTAATGTAATGTGAGTTAAAGGCATCTGTATGATCCAGTTATTGGTTTAGTTCTCTGATACTGTAATTCTGTCACATTAAAATGAAGTTTTTATAACAGTTTGCAAATAAAATTTTCACCTTCAAATTGTTACCCTTCCTGTTAGGTTTATGCATATGAGTCATACAAAGAGTTAACAAATGCTCAATGAAGTGTGTAAGCACGTGGTAGGTATAAACACAAGAGAAGTGTAAGATGCAGTTAAAAGTGGGCATATAGGCTGCATGAGAGGAGAAGTATTTCATACACGGAACGGTAATATTCAGCAATATGTAAAGGCTTTACTCATAACTGCTTGAACTTAAAGGAGCCAACATGTGAAAACAAACTTAAAAGAAAGCAGGAGAAAACTACTACAATTCCAAAATGAAATAAAACATCACAGATTAATCACAAACTATGAGTCATAGCTGTTACCAAAAATGAAAAATCAATGCACTGAACAATCAATTCTCAACAGACAGCTTTAACATACAGTAAATAGCATGCAGAGCATAGGAATTTTCTCCTGGTAATTCAACAATAACAAAAAAAAAAAAATTCCACACAAATAGAAAATCTTTGATTGATAGGATTTTTTCCTCCAACTGTATAATTTTGGTCTGATTTGGATCCAAACCAGACATTTTAAAAGATTTCCTGTGAACTGGAAACTCACTGAACTCTGCAGCTAAGTCAAATTTGATGATCTCATCAGTTTCACTGCTTATATCCACAATAAATTGTCAGAGAGGTCAAATTTACTGAGGACTCACATGGACAGTTTCACCAGCAGATTGCCTCAAACCAAGAACATAATATTTCTTAGTTTTGTTGCGACTGTGTAGATCCTCTATGTCACTGCCCTGGAGGTAGTTATATGATAATTAGTGAATAAATGAACAGAGTCTCTTCAGCTAAAAGAAATAATAATAATAAAAATAAAATTGCAAGCTTTCAGCATTCAAAGTAGAGAAGTAGGTTTGAGAAAATCGCTGTCTATTTCAAGAAGATCAAATCTCCAAATAAAGATGCTTTTTATTAGTTCCAATCCTGCCTCCTTGGAGGATAATTTGTCAATCTAATCTCCAAAACAACACAAAGAACTGCTGATGGATATGTATGAAATACTGTGCTGCCTTTCCAAAAATATTTCAAAGAGAATCCCTTCTCTAAAGAAATGTTCTGAGAAATTATTTAAGCATGTCCCTAGTTTAAGGCATATACTTAATGATTTTTCCAAGAATAGTCTGCTTTTCTTACTCGGCTCATATCTGCCTTGGTCTTACTTCCAGCTAACATTCACCTTTAAGAAGGAGAAAATAAATGGTTTTCCACAGATATATTTCACTGATATACTTTATCTTATATAAAACATGAAAACAAATTATTTTTTCTATGCAGACTTTCACATTCCTTTTTTCTGCCATCTTCCCTCTTTTCTATGTTTTCCTACTAGATTACCTCCTCCTGAAGGGGGATGTGAGTATGTGAGGGTATGTGTACATGGAGGTGTGTATGTGTATTTTGTCACACAGGTAAAGTTAAGTGCCTTGGCGGAAAGTGTAAACTAATATTAAACCAAAAGAGCTCTGCAATGACATATTTTTCTTTTTTTTTTTTTTTTAAAGAATAATTTCCTCAAGTCTTTAACTCAAGCTTACAGATTAAACGTTAATGAGCCTTGACAGAACTCCAGTGTAGTACTCAAGAGATGTATCAGTTTCCACCAAGGATGAAAACATTTCATGCCCATCTGTTTGTTAGCCGGTTACAAGTCTACTATTTATATTTATATTTCCAAACAAAACAGGAAAAAAAAAAAAGTCACAGTACAAAAGGCAGACAAGAATAATGATGCAGGAATCTTACCAATGTCTGTCTACATTTATCAAATGCAGCATATGTTTAGGAGGTAAGAAGAAGTAGTATTGAAGTTCTCTGAGAAACGACTTTCCTTCTATCTAGCTTGAAGTGAATCTTTCATTCATCTTTGGAAACTGTCTTACTGAAGAGAGTAAGCTAAACTAAAATATATGTTTAGGTGCTGCCCCTGAGGAACTGCTTTTTTTCAAAATTGCAAGTCTACAGAAAGTGTTAACCTTGTAAATTAACCTATCAAGAAAAAAAGAAGGAAAAAACGTTTGTTTTTAAACCTCTCAGTGTGTAACATACCTTCACATGAAATATTTATCTAAATAGCAGCTTGCTTTCAGATCTTTAAAGTTTTCAAAATTACTTCACATTTACAGATTTTAGGGAGAGTGGGGAAGGGAACAGAGGAAAGAGAAAAATCAGTACAATGATGTCAGTAGTAAATTCACACCCAACATGAAACATGAAAAGGGAAGGCAGTTAAAATACTATAAAAAAGAAGTTCTCTTTAAATGTGAAAGAGGCTTCCACAACTACAAGAATTACAGTTACTTTCCAAAATGGGATCAGAAATCAAGCAAAAAGAAAGGAAAAAATAAATAGAAAAAACAACTTCTTCTGGATTCATTTTGATATACTAACCCTGCCAATAAAAATGTTTAAACCTCAGTTACAACTCCCTGGGGAATGGCAAATATTATCCCCTATTGAGTTGGTGCTTACCATACAGAGCCTGAACAATTCATACAGAAAAATAAACCATAACATTCCTGTTTATTATTACTTCAGCTGAGAGGTGCTGACATTAAACAGTTCTGCACTGCTGCTATAAATCAGCATGCTGTGGATGTTCTCAGCATGGGACTAAGGCTCCCTGGTAACAGCCCTCATCAAGGCTGCCAGCTGTCAGAATTCTTCAAATTAAACTATTATTACTGCACTATTCATTAATCAGTTACTGACTATTAAGATATTTTTATATCTGAGCCATTGACATTAGAAATTGCTTTTGAATATGCAAGTTATATATAAACATGATTAAGTGGTTTGTGTGGGGTTGGCAGCTTCTGTTATAGCTTGATCACCCCTTTGCAGAGACTGCAATGTTGGTGATAACATCCTGGTCTGTACTAAAATTAATTTTCCATTTAAAAGTCTTGTATTTCTGCTGTGATTGATAGTCTGTTTCCTTAAGCACCAGCATTCATGTTGCAGAAGTATAACACAATAGGAAAGGGATGTGTAATAGATTGTTCAGATCATGATATAGAGTGATAAATATTGTTATTCTTAATTGCATTTCTCTCCATGCTGGTCTTGTCGTTATTTTGTTTAGGTAAGAATCATGTACCTGTGGCTTCAAGAAAGATGCACTTCGAAAGTTTTTAATACAAGCTTCATTTGTTAAATTTTTTTAGTGTATATATATAAAATTCAGTGTACATAAATATAAAAATTTAAGCAGCTTATTATTTTGGTTGAAATACTAGTTAAAAATTACTGAGGTTTCAAACATACGGAAGTCCTTTCATCCGGGATATTTCCCTTGCTTCCAAATAAAGATGTGAAATATAAAGCTTTTCCTGACTTTCTTTGTGTTCAAATGTTTAGGGAGTTCTTTCTGTGATGTTCATCTTGCTTGCATTTCAGAAATCCCCTTTGTTTTCTGCATTATTTGGATAAGTCCTCAGGAAAAATATGATTTTGATCCTATTTCGAATTGTGTTTGCTATTTCATGCTATGAGGACATTTATGAGGCACTGCAGAATTTACACCATCACTACTGTAGGTTTTTGTTGCTTTGGCAGAGCTTCTTCAGGCTAGGAAAAGACAATTTTCCTAGCATTACTCTTATGTTAGAAAACACAGAAAAGCTTTTAACAAGACTACACTTAAAAATCTGTATGTGTTTAAAAGAAAGCTTTCCCTGTTATTTGATCTCCAAAAGCTGTAACGAGTGGTAATTGCAGCAGTAGCTAAGGCATAATAGCATATGTATTTCCCCATATCATGTTAAACACCTCAAAGCCATACCTAACCACAAGAATATTGCAAACCTGGTAACACTCTCATAAGAACTTTCAGCTATATAGTATGGGGAAAGGGTCCTACTATAAGTTGTGCAACAGTGGACATAACAGCAAAGTCCCAGTCAGCATCTTATCTGCCTGGTGTACATAACACTTATCTCCATGAACTACTTCACATACCCTTGGAATTAAATGAGCTCTGTGGATGGTTCAGGGCATCCAGAAAACCCATGCTCCTCCTCTTCCCCATTAAATGCAAACATACACTAAAGCTCCAAAATAAACAAAAAACCCGGACGTGATCACATTTTCATTAGTGGAAATCTAGAGCAGTTCTACTGAATTTAATAGAATTACTAAGTTCAGAAAACAAACAATAGTCCTGAAAATTCTTATAGTGAAAACAACTCAGAAAATATCTTTTCGTAATACCACAAAGAGGAAGGTTTCATACCATTCTTGGGTTACTTGAAAGAACTCCACATACCTCTGTAGTGGTGAAAGTAATTTAGTACATAAAAAAATAATGATTTTTGTGCCTTAGTAATTCTTTTATATGAGGTTAGAACTAATAAATGATTCTTATCTCTCCACAATACACACCTGCACCTCTGTTACCCCACCTCCTTCCCTCCCCCCCTCCCCCCAGGCTTTGACAGTTAAATGCAGGAAGTAGTTTAAGAAGAGAAGGAAAAAATTCATCCCAGAGAAAGAAAAATCTGCTTTACAGATATCAAGCCCCCCATACAAGTAAAGATCTGACACTTGACAATTGTATAAAGGAGTTCCCTATTCCATTTGGAGCTTAGTTCTCTGAACCATTCTGAAAATCACAAAATCACAGGATATTTGTGATTGGAAGACACCTCCAGGATTATCTAGTCCAGCCCTTAATCCAGCACAAATCATGTCCCTAAACTCCAGGTCCACATGCTGCTAGAATACTCTGAGAAATGCCCACTGCCCTGGACAGACCATCCCAATGTTTGATAACCCTTTCAGTGAAGAATTATTTCCTAATATCCAGCCTAAATCTCCCCTGGTGCAGCCTCTAACTATTTCATCTAGTCCTGTCACTTGTCATCAAGGAGAAAAGGCTGGCCCACTCCTCGCTCCAACATCCCTTCAGGTAGCAGTAGATAGCAATAAGGCCTCCCTTCAGCCTCCTCTTTAGACTGATCAACCTCTCTGATGCTTCTCATAGGTCATGTGCTCCAGGCTCTTCATGACCCTTGTTGCCCTTCTCTAGGCAAGAATCACCACCTCAATGTCCTTCCTATAGTGAGGGACCCAGAACTGAAGACAATACTCAAGGTATGGACTCACTAGTGCTGAGTACAGGGGAATGATCACTTTCCTGTTCCTGATGGCCACAGAGTTTCTAATACAAGACAGGTTGCCACTGGATTTCTTGGCCACCTGGGCACACCGCTGACTCATGTTGAGTTGACTGTCAACCAATGAGCCCAGATCCCTCTCTAAGTTGTGGCTTTCCAGCCACACACCCCTAAGCTTGTTCTTGTGACTCAAGTGCAGGACCTGACACTTGACCATGTTGAACTTCATACAATTAGCATTGACCACTGTAAATGTTCCCTACCCTCCAGCAGATTAACACAGACTCCCAGCTTGGTGTCATCTGAAAACTTGCTGAGGGTGTACTCAATACCTTCATCCGGATCATTGATAAAGATAGTGAAGATGACAGGCCCTGAACCCCAGGAGACACCACTATTGGTTGTCCACCAGCCAGATTTAACTTCATTCACCACCACTCTTAGGGTCCAGATAGCCAGCCAGATTTTATCCAATGCAGAATGCACTTATCTAAGCCTTGTGCCTTGAGTTTCTGAAGGAGAATGCTGTAGGAGACGGTGTCAAAGGCTTTACTTAAGTCTAGGCAGAGCATGCCCACATCCCTTCCCTCATCCACGAGGTCAGTCACCTTATTGCAGAAGGAGATCAGACTAGTCAGACAGGACCTGTCTTTCATAAACTCATACTAACTGTGCCTGATTGCCTTGTTGTCTTGTATGTGCTGTGTGATGGCACTCAGGATGACCTGCTCCATAACCTTTCCTGGCACTGAGGTCAAACTGACAGGCCTGTAGTTCCCTGGAGCATCCTTCTGACCCTAAACAGATTAAGAGAGGTCATGCTTAATCACTACCATGGCATTCATGAAGGTTTTCTTCTGCAGTTAAGTGGTGTATTTCAGTCCAGAATGGCATCCATTCTTATCTTATTCAGGGATTTTTATGCCTATTTACTTAGTAATCCATGTCAGATTTCCTTTTGTAGTAGCTTCACATAAAACTAGCTTCACATAAAACTCCTTTTTGCACAGGCAATGGTATTTTTTTAATTATTGCTCCTTCAAATTTCATATAGACCTTACAAACTTTTCAATTTTCAGTTGTTTCTAAATACTGTCAAAATGTCTTTGACTGTCTTTCTGAGGCTGTGAGTGGTGAAAACTTCTTACTACACTTAAGTTTCAGCAGCATATCAAGTAGAGTATAAAGATACTTGTTAGATAATTTACAAAAGACGAAGACTGGGAGAAAAGTAACATTCCAGGTAAAAAGATGTATCTAACTAGTTTGGACTCAGAATTGAAGCTGATCCCTCTGGGAGCAAGTATACAGCCAGCAAGTCACACATGTATGATGAAGAAGACAGTAAAAATGTGCTTATGGAAGTGTGATGACAGCTATGTGTCCTTAAGACAAACATCCCCAAGGTACACTTGTGCATCTGTTATATATTTTGGTTTGTTTTTTCTTCCATTTTAAGCTATTTAAGAAGGTAAGAATCTATGCTCAAAAGGCCACAGAGAGAAAACTTAGCAGAGGCAGTAAGGCAACAACAGGAATGGTTGGAAGGATTTATCATCAGGAAGAGTACTGAATATTGTATATATTATACTATAATATAATATATTCTAGAAGACTCTACAGCAGATGAAGGAAGCTTTGCCATTCATTCTCCCACAAACTGAAGGGTGAATTATGTTTTCCTTTGTGTTGTACATGCACTCCAACACAGTGCCCAGACTGATGTTCTCACAGAGCTGAGCCTGCTTGTTTCAGAAGTGCATCAGCCTCCTCTCCAATACTCAGTTTTCTTTCTTACTCTTTCCAAGACTGGCAAAAAATAAACAAATGATAACTTTTCTGCAAGAACTTTGAAGTCTATTTCCTTAGCTAGAACAAGTAGGTGCAAATAGAAGAGCAAGAAAAAAATACAGAAAAAAAAATCTTAACAAGCAAACCACGAAAGAAAGTGTATCAATGAGCTACGTGATACTACGCAGCATTTTGTGCTGTTTATACAAGCTCCAAAATTTTACTGACAAAGCTTGAGCCTGAAAATTACAGGATTCAATGCCCTGCTAGTTTTACTAAGGTCAGTATGACCTGGTATTTGCATACAAATGAGGGATGCTCTAGGATAGTGACCAAAATAACTGTTTCCTGCTTTCTGCTTTGAAGACTGTGAATACATATGACATAACATCCAAGACAATAGTGTAAGGCTTATCTAAAGCAAATGGAAAGAATACCTAGTCTAGAGAGCTTAAACAGAAAGTACACCAAGAAATTATAATTTAGATCAAGTGATACAGAGAAAAGGACACAACAGAAAACAACACAAACTTCCCAGCAAAATGACAGTCTGGATACATGAAACATTTTGCAACATAAAAAAAAAAGCAAAATTAGAAATTCAGTATAACTTGTTAACCAAACAACATGCTTCAAAGCTGTGTAGTATACTATAGAAAAGGCTAAAGAAATATCTTTGCTACAGTTTAAAGCTAAGTGCCTTAACTTAGTGTCCTAATTGTAAACAAGAATATGAACTTTCTGGAGATATTTGTGTAAAAGATAAATAAAATTTGCCATTGGATACAATAGAAAAATAATGCTATGTCTATCTAATTCCATTGTCTTGCTAATGAGGATAAAAGTTAGCTGCATAAACATTTCTGTCTCTTTTTGCTTCTTTTCTCTGCAATCTCTGCTTTTGCATTGCTTGCTTGTCTTTTTCCTGAGTTCCACAGGCATATATGGTGTCTCTTAGGTACCAGAAAAGGGAAGGAGGGGGAGAGGGAGAGGGGAGGCTGTGAGCAGCCCCTCTCGCTTGTCCAAAGGGATCTGGGAAGAGTTCAAGAAAGTCATTGTGTTGTTTCTAAATTGTACATATATATGTATTTTGTACATATTCATTGCATTTTATGTATCTAGAGTTTTGCTTGCTTTGTAAATATAACTTCATTCTGCTTCCAAACCTTCTGAGCTAGTTCGATGATTTATTTTGGGGGTAAATCTCCAATTTTTTTGGGCATAATTTCAACCCACCACAGTCCTGCCATTAAGCCAATTTGGATATAGTTCAGAAGCACACAGAGAAACTCATAAAGCTAGATCTATCACCACCTACAAATAGATGCTAGTTCAAAGTAAAATTGAACTTGTGTACTTGATAGGTCCAAGGACAAAGAATTGATGCAGCCACAGATGAACCAGATATGACAGCATTTGTCCACCTTAGTTCTTCCTTGCCTCAGAATTAAGTGTAGCAAAGTTTCTGTTGCTCCACCACATCATGCTTATGCTGAAAAAGTTTCACCATCCTGATCAGGAACAAAACTAAACATTGTAAGAGCTGTGCAAGAGAATTGTATTGTGTCAGATCCATGCAGGCAATGGAAAATAATCTCCCTCTCTACGTTGTAGAAGGAGAAACTATTTAGGACCAATATTCAAACATCCAGTCTTCTGTGAGATTATTAAAAAATAAAAGGGATGTATTTTGACACCTTTTATGCTAAGTATGATCTTCAAGTTCTTTGCAAAAAGTGGATATTACTTTAGGACACATTATGCCAAATTCAACCTCCCCTTCTTACTTTTGGCAGGGCTTCTTCTCTTCCAAAAAGTAAAACGTAGTACTCTACTGTTGTGCAGAAGCTGGAAATAGAAATATCATCCCTTTCCTTCACCAGTTAAGGGAATGAAGCAGAAAACACTCAGTGCAACTAACTGTGAAATGTAGAGCAGTGAAAGATCCAAATAGCAAAATGATTGGACTGATGGAATGTTTATAAGAGTAACCAAGAAAGAACTCTCTTCTTAATGTTAAAAAACTTCTTTTGGCATGTGCATTCTAATGGTTATCTTACTGACTTAAAACAGGTCTTCAGAAATGACAGATTCTGGCCCATTGCAGAAATCAGTTATTTTCGTAGAAACTATACTCAGTCAACACAAGTGAGAAACTATTGCATTTATTTGAAATTAATCCAGCACACTTCTTAACATCAGCATCAGATATTCACTACTGTGTCAAGAAGATGTGCTTTTAGGGCGGTAGGACTTTACATGTAGGTATTACAAATTAATTTCAAAAGTTTGTAAAAGCTATCTGTGTCAAAAATACTAGCAGATGGTACAGTGGCTGAATTCAGTGCATGCTCACATACTACATCTAGTATACTACAAGTATAGATACTAATTTTAGAAAAATATGGCCTCTTATACCAGGGTCCACGAGATGACCATCCTTCCATTTCTATAAGCAATGAATCACACAAATGGCAATAGTCTTCAGGAAAGGAAATAGCAGTTTTTCAGTAATGAAGTGTTAGAGCAGGTCATGTTGAGAAAAACCCCATGTTTTAGATAAGTCAGCACTAGTTCTCTTGGTCACTGCTTCAACCTGGCAGCCAGATGTCTGAAGTTACACAGCTTCAGAAGGCTACCTGGCTTGAGAAGAAAGAATAGGATTACTACAAGAAGCAAGCAAATGGTCTTAAAAAAAAAAAAAAACAAAAAAACAAAACCAGAAACCAAAACCAAAAACCAAAACCCAAACCAAACCAAGCAAATCACATCACAGGCTTTGTCTGATATGTATAGAGAAAGAAAAACTCTTGACTGCTTTTAGGCTTATAAGAGGTATAATGGACAATGTAAGATGCCTGTGGTTGATTGCCTGGATAGTGCAAAGTGTGGTCGACTTTTTAGTTCCAACCACAATCTTCAAAGCAGGATCTTCTGCAGAAGGCAGTCAGGAGGAACAGAAATAACTGCAACCACATTGCTAAGCCATCTACAGAAAATGACCTTAATGTCTGAACACAGCATTCTGCAAAAATCAGAAAAACAGCAAGAAATTAGATTCTTTCCAAAGAAATGAGGAAATAGTCTTGGATATTTAGCAAGACTGAGAAAAATGCAATAAGAATGTAGATTGGTTTTCAATATTTGAAGAATTTTAGCACAGCATGCATCAACTTAATCTCATGTATAGATACAAGTAAATTTCAAACCTAAGCCAAATGAGACAGGGGTTTGCAGTTTTACTGTCAGCAATTCTCTCAGGAAATAGAAAAGTTTTTCTGCTCACTTTTAGAATGAACTAGGATGTAAGGTTTTCCTCGGCACCCCCAAGTCCCTCTCCCGAGGGCTGCTCTCCAGTCAGTCACCGCCCAGCCTGTATCGGTGCTTGAGATTGCCCTGACCCAGATGCAGGACCTTACATGTGGTCTTGTTGAACCTCATGAGTTTGTCATGGGTTCACCTCTCCAGCCTATCAAGGTCCCTCTGGATGACATCCCTTCCCTCCAGCGTGTCAACTGCACCACACAGCTTGGTGTCATCAGCAAACTTGCTGAGGGTGCACTCAATGTCACTGTCCATGTCACCAACAAAGATGTTAAACTAGACTGGTCCCAGGACTGATCCCTGAGGGACTCCACTTGTCACTGGCCTCCACTGGGACATGGAACCATTGACATCCACTCTTTGAGTGCGGCTATCAAGCCAGTTCTTCAACCATTTAGTGGTCCACTCATCAAACCCACATTTCACCAGTTTGGAGACCAGGAGTCGTGTTCATAGGTCATCGATTAAAGTTGTGACCTGTTCATAGAAGGCCACCAGGTTTGTCAGGCAGGATTTGCCCTTGGTGAAGCTATGCTGACTGTACCAAATCATCCTTTTCACTATTCTTCTGTCTCAGCGTCTCCAGGAGGATCTGCTCCATGATCTTACCAGACACAAAGGTGAGACTGACTGGCCTGCAGTTCATACATTGATACTAGCAGCAAGAAGTTACACATACAGAGCGCTTTTCTGCTTGTCAAGAGAACTCTGTTATTATCTTTTTAACCTATGTGCAAGGGGAGATTTGGTGGATCTCAGTGACACATTCATCATTATATAAAAAGTGGCTTTATGATGCAACAGTTTACTGGGAAAAGATAGGTTGTGTTGGGTAAGCTATCAACCCACAGTTCTCAAAACATCTTACATAATGCAGTTGCTGCTGTATCAGCATCTCTCTGATGGTTCCACATCCTTTTCATGGCATGCAAAGTAAAACAACACAAATTTTCTAAATTTAAGCTTTCTCATAGTGGCCAATGTCCTGGCTGAATCAGATTTCTGAAAACCGAAACTGTTAAAGTTTTATCTGAAAAAAACCCAGAAGTATTTCACAAGAATATACAAAGCAAAATCAATGTGTTGCTTTAATAAATTGGGTTGTTTACCCTCTCACTAATAAAATTTCCTTAATTTTAAATGCTTGTATTTCTGACTCTATTAAGTTAAACACAGAAAACAAGGCTATAGCATATTTTTTTTAACATGAGTATTTATTGCTTAGAAAAGCTCTACTTTAAATTCAAAACATCATTTAGAAAGAAATTGACTTAGTTAATAATCACATGGAAAAGACAACACATTCAAACAGTGCCACTTTTCTAGAACTATTTTAGACATCAGTGGCAACATGATGATCTCACTGAATACAAACCATGTTTCCTAAAGTATATCTCAAAGTTAGAACTTCATCTAGACTTTTAACACTTTACAAGGTTAAGGATTTGTTCTTTACTATTCATCAGTTGGGATGTGTATCTGCTCATCTTCAAATAAGAACTTTGCTTAAGGACATCTATATATGCTTGCTGTCTGTTTTCTTGTTTAAATGTGAGCACTCTCCAATGACTGCTTAAGACTATACTAAGCTTACAGTAAGTGAAATCCACTTGAAGCCAAAAGATTCCAATTGAATCAGTTTAAACCAAAGCCATTTGGTCAGTTCTGGATGACAAAGGGTAATAGCCTTTCTATGTGGATGAGGGAAAGAGAAGAAGAAAGTCCCAACCTTGCAAGCATCTTTTCAAAATATGAATGTACAATTGCATTTTAATCAATCAGTTTATATTTAAAATATAAGCCAGTAACCACAGGGAAAAAAACAGAACCAAACAAACCTCAAAAATTTGTGTTGTTTCCACAAAGACTGACTGTGACTTAAAATATCTGGAGGTTGTTAACACTGTAAATCCTTCTGAAAGATATTTCATCTGAATTGAAAAAAGATCAACATATAATGGATTTAATATAAATTATTCTTTGCGGCTGTGTTAAATTAATTGAATCATTTATTATACCCAAAGTTGTAAGATTAGCATTAAAAACTAACCCTTCCCTTACAACACTAGACTGACTAGGAAATCTCTAGGCAGTTGAAAGTCCATCTAGTGCTTGAATCCTGGCAAATTGAATTTTCTCCTGGAATATTTTAAAGTTAGTGGAATATTTTTAATCAATATGCAACACTGACTAATTTCTGTTGGATAATTTTATAGATAATGAAAATTCGTCTATGCTATTTGTAATAATTAGAAAAACATTGGGACTTTTCGCTATGAAAGCACTTATTTCTGCTAAGTCCCTAACCTGACCGTATTTGAATATGAAATTGACTTTACACCTGCATCCATTGTCTACATTGTTATGTATGAAAAATAAGCTCCTCAGAGGAATCATGGCTAGAGGTGTGAATTAAACACAAATGTTTTTAATGAATGCCACACTTTGACATGTTGAATACACCAGTAATATACAACTGATGGAAGGCTAGTAGCTCTGCATGTAAATTATTACTCTTTTGTTAAAGTCACAATAAGCACTGTTACGTTCATGCAAAAATAACTGAGTGGTATGCACGAGCCTGTGAGATTAGAAAGGTGTAAAAATTCCTTCAGACATGAAATCCCAAGACTCTCCCAATTACGTTTTGCTTTGCACTTCTGTATGATGCTTAGGATATTCGCCCATAACATTTTTGCAATTTACCTACCGAAAAAAAAGGAAAAGGCAAAAAAAAGAGAGATGTCTGAAGGCATTACAGTGTGTATAAAGATGGATGGAAAAATAAAGATCTCATTCACTGCAGACCTTTCCCTCCCCCACATCTGCTTAAGACTAAACTAGACTAATTCAAGCACGTAGTATTTAATTATATATATATATGTATATTTAAAAACACTAATTTCAAACACTTGTTGTATGATGAATTATGTAATTCATATTAAAAATGCTTTGATGTTTACAACTCAAAAATATGTAAAATAGCATTGTAGTGGTACTGAAACATAACTTATAAAATCATGTGCTTACACATTCTATTTTATTTACTAGTAAACAACAAAGGGAACATTTGTTTGATAATGCCCTTACAGTAAGAAGAAATACTCATTGTAAGGCTGGTTTAGAAGAAACTTGCGATGTAATTTATAATCAACTAAAATTATACACAAATTGCTGCAAATAGAGTGATAAGCTAAAACATACTTTTAAAATATCAGTTGAAGTCATATTGAAGTTTAGTATTTTACTGCATTCTTCAGAACTTACAAAAATACTTAATTTTTGCTATAGCCTGTATTCTTACTTCCATTTTAGTTTTCACAAAGGAGAAGAGAAACTTGGAATTAAGTTAATGAAGTGAAATGCATGTAAGGAGAGATCATGCTGGGTGAACTTGCACTCAGAAAAACGTTGACAAGAAGCAAGGTCATCAAAATTCGAAGTAGAAACAGCAAATAGTGAAATACTACCTCTTAATCCCAGGCAAGTTTTCTCCACACTGCTGAGAAGGTAAGGAAGAATACAACAAGATTAGAGATAATAGTGAACTATACACATTTCCTTACTGTATACTTACACTTACTGTAATTATGGTATTTTGAAAGGTGTGACCTGACTTTACAAGCTGAGTACCGAGTCATTAGCTGTATAAACATTAACCATAACCTTTTTCTTGCACTCCCACAACTTTTGTTTCTTGTCTTTTAAATACTTGCGTGTTTCTTTTCATTGATTTTCTTAATACAAAGCAGATATAAGTTCTAAACTGTAGGTCTTGTGTTACATAATTAATACTATTATTGTGGACCTCTGCAAAACTTCTGTTCTCTTAACTGCCTATGAATTGATTTTCCACTGTGCTATAATTAACTGTGAATTCTATCACACTGCAAAAATCTGGAAAATGTAGATGAAAAGCAGTGAGGGACTTGATGTGCAGCAGAAGCAATCACTGAATTATTTGAGTCAACAACACTTCAAAAATCAATAAGAGAAAAATATTACTCCTTTAAAGTGTCATACTACACCAATGTTTTGCTGAAAACTGTTGTCTGCATCCAATTTAGGAAGGCATCTGCTCATGTTTGCTTAAAACAAAAGGGTGGTTGATTTAACGAATTATTTACAGAGATGCAATATGGCAACAGCATCATTATGAATTCTTCTGATATCTCCTCTGGCTACTCCTGGCAGGGTGTCAATATGCTTGTTTTTATGGTGGGTACATGAAATTAGGGAGCCATTCTCTGAAATGAGATTCTACTATTCTACTCGCTAAATATTAACAAACTAAATGAATAAACTGCATCATTTCTACATCTCAGGGAAAAGACTTATTTCTTAATAAGAGAAGTGCTCCCAAACACAGATTTAAAACAAAAATTTTGAAGGCATTGTGCAGAGATTTACCATAAGTAGGTAATTCCCTAAAACTACAAAGTTTTAGAAACTATTGTTGACAGTAACAGGAGCTTGTCAGTAGCTTTTAAGGGGAGTTTTTTAAACACAAGGATATTTTTACATTCTACAGCAGGACATAACTGGCAGTCACATCAACATTACTGAATTATGTAAGACAGAGAAACAAAACTATCTGCCAACAAGGATCCAAAAGTATGAGAACTTTTTCTGAGCAGCAGTAAATACAACTTGCAAGCCAACTGGCCTACTGCAGCATCAAAACCTCAGGTTTGTTAAGTTTAGAGAATGCCACCTCACCACTTCAATACAATAAATAAGGTAGGGAAAAAAGGGCTTAATGACAATATCCCACACTTGCATAAACCCATGGATAAGTTACTAGTAGATGACTATAAGAACAGAAAATAAAAATTAGATGAGGTTTCCCTAAAGCTCTACTCACGTTCTCACGCTATTTCTATCACTAATGGCCCGGATAATGGCGTGGAACATAATCAGTACCCCTGAAGATGACACCAGTCTAAAAGCAGTTGTAAGTGCTAGAGTGCAACTTTAGAGTGCAAAATCATCTTGCCAAACTGGCTAAATGTCAAAAAAAAAAAAAAAAGAAAAAAAAAAAAAAAGGAGGATTACAGAACATTATTATTATCCTTTGATAGGAGCAATCAGTCACTCAAATGTGGCACAGAGAACAACTGCTAGTGGCAGTACTGCACAAAACAGTCTTCAGGTTATGTTTAATCATAAGTAGAATCCACAGCATTCTGTCACTGAAAGGAAGTCACTTAAATTATCAGGATAGCACGACTACAGATGAGTGAAATAACACCTCTACTCAGTGCTGCCACTTTGTTATCTCTGTTAACCTTGCTCCAGGAAGCACATTTTTCTAAGCTGTCTCTAACTACTCTGTAAGACAAGATGAAAAAACATGTCTCATGAAGACTTAGCTAACCGTACTCCTTCATCCTGAGGAAAAACAGCCCAAACCTTCAAACTCATCAAACTGAAGTAGTTTACATGCACGTGAGTATTTAAAATCAATATTCCAACCACTCAGTTATTTTCAACAATTTATATTATAATTTTTGATTTTTGGTTAATGAATAAGTATGCATTCTAACAGATATATAATTGAGCTTCTTAGGCACTCATGTGTGGAGACAATTGGCCAGAGACTGTCAAAACATGTTGTTTATATTGTACTTAGAAATTGAATATATATATAGTACATAGAAATGAAACACAGACTATTAAAATGTCACTTTGCTCCTCTGATGGCAAAACTGTTTGCTTAGAACTTCTAATTCAGTGGCAGAACCTGGGAGCCACTCACTGTATCATTTCTCTGGGGTGGGAGGAAGAATGGAGGGGGGGAGAAAGAAAGGAAGAGGAAAGAAAAAAGTCAAGAACCCTCATTTCTTTCAGAAGCCTAGACAGCATGGAAGCCATAATGTTTTCAAAAGCACCTGTTTGTAATTGTTTTAGCAAACACTGTGGTTTTGCAAATTACCTTTAAGCGTTCAGGAAGGGTGATAGGTTGATACTCTGTATTAAGACAGACCTTATTCATCTCATTTATGCTTAATGTCATCTCTTTTCTGACCCAAAGAGTATGCCTGTTTCTCCTTAGTTTTAAGCCTACTGGGAATGATAGCATTTCTAAGACAGGTGTAAAGTCACAAGGAAAATATTTCAGGAATGATATGAACTTGTATAATTGGTTAATCTGGTCAGGTTTTGGGTGACATTGTATTCTCTGTGCTTAAGCCTTTTGTCTGCAGGGAGATGAGGAGTGGAAAGCTAGTACTTGTGAATGTCTGGCATCCAGGATAAACCACTTTCTCTGCATTTATTACATCCCAGTTATTTACTGTGAGAGAAACTGCAACTGCGCTTTTCCTCTGGGAGGCAAAAACCTGTCAACTTGACAAGTCTCTGGTCAGTTTAAATAACGTTTGTGTAAATGGGTATTTTTCAGAACTATGAGAGGTCTTTAACTCTTTTAAGGGAAGCAGAGAGGAGAAACTGCAGCAGAATGTCTCAAAACACAGGAAGACACACCTGTTTAAGTCTTTATAATTATAGACTCCAAGGACTGAGCTTCAATATCTATATGAAGTGCTAACACCCGGAAACTCCTTGTTCTGTTATTTTGAAACAAATAATTTCTCCTGAAACTTTCTTAGAGAATGATTCCCTTGCATGATTCAGAAGGGAGATATTTCACCCCTAGAATGTGCAGCTTAAAAATTAACTAAATACAGGCTTTAACTGTGCTATAAAGTATATTTATCACTGCAGTATTTCCATTACATTAAAAAAAAAATTGAGCATAATCAGACCAGTGGTTTTTTAGCTTCAAAGACTAGGAATGAAGCCATCTCTTTTGTTTAGGTGTATTTCAACGCAAAGTAAGAAAGAGTTAAAAACACGTCTAAACACAGTGTGTAGTTTTTGTTAATTTCCCTGGCTCATAAATTTGTGTTCCCATTTAGCACGGCCTACCTCATGCAGCCTTCAGCAGTTTCAGACTTTCTGCTTTTCTACAGGCAGTGTAATCAGTCTTCTCCTTACAACAGCACTGAACTTAGTGCTTGAAAAATGTGTTGTAAATATTGAGAGAAGAAGAAGGAATAAAGAGAACGATTTAAGAATAACAAATGAAATTATCTGTAGGGTACATCCCTGCACTTCCTGTGCTGTTGTAGCCTTAAAGACATTCCTTGATCTATCTTCAGCAAAGAACAGCGCTCTTCTAACAGCGTACTTCTCTATACTGTTGGCATCTCAGGATGACCAGTAGGCATAGGCAATATTCACATCTGTGGGTAACTGACATGGAGGGTCAGTGTCACAGGGGTATGTGACAGGGCATTAACTATGTCCTAGATTGATATAATTGTCTTCCCAGGGTTCAGCAAGGCTTTGCACTTCCAGAGTTTCTGCTGACTGCCTATAATGGCTGCCCTACTCCTTTTGCACTTTTGGAAATTGTACTTCAGTAGTGTTTCTAGCCTGTGTTTCTGCTGCCATTATTTATTTGCTCACATATGGCAGTACATCAGAGTGGAAGCCTTGAACTCTTTCAGACTGTTTGGACAAAGTTACGCTGTTTGTTGATGGATATAGTTTCATAACTTAGTCATCTTAAACAAGCAAAATGAATACATTAAGCTTGTGTATGAGGCCGGATGTAATGCATCCCGTGGCTTTGAACCATCTCCTGTGTGCTTTCATTTTATATCACGTCTGTCTTTAAGCTGTTTTTTCTACCTCTCTTGTAGCCCTTCATTTTGACATTTCCACAAAAAAAAAAAAAAAAAGACATTTGATGTTTTGAAGAAGCTGAATGGCCTGAAGGCTGTGGCAGAAGGAAACATTAAATTATCAAATACAGCATTTTCTTAAGTAAACTTTATTCCTGCATGCTGCTGTCTCAGGCACTTACTCCTGTGATGTGTGAGCTGTGACACCAGTGCAAAGGCTCCAGAGGGCATGGGAGTTTTGGGATATGAGGTAGAGGCAGCTTCACTGTTGTGAGTCTGGCTCAGCAAGCATGAAGCATTATGCTACCTGGTTACTGGTGGGAGTTGTCCACAACTTTCAGACCACTCCATCACCATTGCCACTGCCCTCAGCCATCTTGAGTTTGGTAATTTCACTTCATCTACTGCTAAATGAGCTTCTGGCCACCAACATAGGTGTTAAGATCAAAACTAGACCTAGGCATTTACACACACTCTGAGGTGAACACTCTCCTATCCTTATTCTCAGGTCTCCTTGTTTTCTCAGGTTGTAGGATCTTCCATGGCCACAGTCCCTCAGGAAAATCACTGTCCTGGCATGTGTATCCCATGTGCACTGTCCTTCAGGGGCACACACACCCCTTTGTAACATTACACTTTTCCCATTTTCAGGCCCAGCAGATAGGGCTTTTCTTAAAGACATTTAATCAGGCTTTACTGGTGCTTCTTTGACTCATACAGTCTTGACTCAGGATGGGTTTTATTTCCAGTGATGCTTCTGTTGATGTCAGTGGTGGATGCAGCCAGGTGCCATAGTCCTATGTGTGTCCATGGCCATCTTCTACACTACGTGCTGCTGCAGCTCTCACTACTTAAGCCTTGTCTGTCTTATCAATACAAAATTTGAAGAAGCAGATCCTGCCTCATACTGGGAGAGAAAAGGAAAAAATCTTAGTTAATTTAATCCCTCAGCAGCCCTGTTCTCTCTTTTCAACATGGCTTGTTTTTCCCTGTATGAGACTCCCTTGCACAAATCCTAAAACTGGCATAAACACAGGAGGTGAATTCCTTATTTGAAAATTGAAACCAGCTCAAACAAATCCTGTCAAATTTCCATCTGCCATTAATCATGTCACTAGTTGTTTCTCAAAAGTCTTCAGGAAAGTACTTTGGAGAGGCTGTCCTAGGCTCAAGATGTCTTTTGTCAGGGTGTTGCTCTTCAAGTCTTTATTTTGACAGGATATGGATAGAAGTACTAACAGCAGCTTGTGGTTTGACCATTGTTTTTATATTTATTAGGTTTGTAAGCTCAGAAGATGAAGATGCAACACAGTCCCAAAGATATAGAAATAGCTGAGGGCACAATATTGTCAAGTAAAAAATGCAAATGGAAATAACTGTGGAATCATAGAATTGTAGAATATTTTGTGTAGGAAGGACTTTAAAGGTTATCTAGTCCAACCCTCCTGCAGTGAGCAGGGACATCTTTGACTAGATGTGATTTCTCAGAGCCCTGTCCAACCTGACTTTTAATGTATGCAGGGATAGAGCATGTACCACCTCTGGACAACCTGAACTACCCTTGCTCTAAAAATATATTCCTTATATCTAGTCTAAATCTACTTCCTCCTCCTCCCCATCCCCCTTCCAGTTTAAAACCATTACCACTTGTCCTATTGCAAAAAGCCCTGCTAAAAAGACTGTCCTGCTCTTTCTTATAGTCTCTCAAAGTATTGAAAAACTGCAATAATGTCTCCCTGAAACCTTCTTTTCCCCAGGTTGGATAAACCCAACTCTCTCAGCCTTTCCTTACAAGAGAGGTGTTTCATCTCTCTGATCAATTTTATGCCGCTCCCCTGGACTATCTCCAACAGTCCACATCTTTCTCATGATGAGGACTCCAGAACTGGACTCAGTACTCCAGATGGGGTCTCATCAGAATGAACTACAGATGAGAATCCTGCCCCCTTGACCTGCTGGCCACACTTCGTTTGAGGCATCTCAGGACACAGTTGGCTTTCTGAGCTGCAAGCACACATTACAGGCTCATGTCCAGCTTTTCATTCACCAGTACCCACAAATCTTTCTTTGAAGACTTACCCTCAAACCCTTTGTTGTGGATGTGAATAAAGTTATTAAATAAAGCACAAAAAATTGTAAAGCAAAATTTGTTATGCTTTATATACACTTCTATGCAGAACCATATAATGATTTAAAAAACAAATTATGCAACTTCAGTTGCTAATGTCCCTCACTTGATCTGATAATTACTTGTAGATGTCTTTTAAGGAGTAGTTGTGGTGAAGGCTATTGAAAAGTAAGAAACATTAAGAATATTTTTGTTTCATTTGAGAGGAAGCTGAAGAAAACTTAAAGCTGGTTGTGGCATGTGACTGATAAAGAAGGCTTGCAATAGTGTAATAGCAATAAAGGAGAAGAGGTGAGAAAGAAAGAAAAATAATTATTAAAAAGAAAATAAAAATTAAAGAATGCACATAGTGGAAGTTATAATTAGTTATTAATAATATCTAGCACCACTTAGGAAGTTTGTGTGAAGAAAGTGTTACATGCCAAATATATTGTAAGTTAAATGTCATGAAAATTTCAAAAAGTGATTTGCCTCCTGAATTAATCATCAGTCACTTAAGAGTGTTTGATCTCAGTTTCTAAGTGTGCAGGACTGACCTCAGAAATAGTATACTATTTTTATTCTTTGGTTGGATATTTGTGAGAAAATATCTTCTGAAATACATGCACAAAGAAATAATTTTCACAAAGCTTTCCAGACTGAAATTAGATTTCAATAAATATTTTACCAGAAATATCTACTACTCAAGTACATGCACAGGAGATCAGGACTTTCTGTCATGCCTTTTTGAAATGCAGATAGAAGAATACTCAAATAGAAATACCAGTTCTTCTAATTCTGAAAATCTGAAATAGCCACAGAAATAACAAATCACTTCAGTGTGAAAAACCCCTAGCTGTTTCTAGAAAGCCTTCTCTGCTATCATTTTAATATGAACTATTATTTCCTATATTTTCTATGAGCCTAGACCACGATAAAAGCAAAAAGGAAAAAGGAAATGAAAGATGAGGCTGATAGATGAGGCAATGGATCATCAAAGGTTGTTTCTTTCCAAAAGAAGAAAGCGCAATTTATGGACAAAATTGTGTGATATTGTAAATGTTTTGACATCATAATTGTTTTATAATCACTACTACATTTCCAAAAAGTCTTGTAATCTTTTGCTATCTTAGGTCATTATATGATCATGTAGTCATAACATATAGTCTATGAAATAAGCTATGAAATAAATACGAATTCAACACAAATTTTCCTGTTTTGGTGTTAGAAGAGAAATAAAGGGGAGGGAAAAAGATCTCAAGAAAAGGATTGCTGCTAATGACAAAATAACCCATATTATTATTTCCAATGAGCACTAAATGGAAATCCATCTGCACATTAAATTGCAGTGCCAGATTTTTAAAATAATAACAGTCCAGACTTCAGTGCAGCAGATATTATATAGGTTGTCATGATGTTACTATTTCTCTAATTAATATTATTACAATAAAAATGTTGCCAGATTCCATGATCCTGTTTCATGTATTTATTCTCCAAATATGCCTTTTAATAAGGCTTAACAGAGACTCAGATACTATTCACAGAATACATCAGATTCAGTTTCTTATACTAACATAAATATGCTCCAAGAATGTTATTAGTACATGGCAATTATAAAAGTCTATTCTAGAACAATGTACATCATGCATTCTGCTCTTACTGTGATGAAGGCCATATGGAGACAGAAGTAACAGTTTAGACATTCTTAGAAGTTAATGAATTAAAAACCCTCAAAATTGTTACGTTAAATTTAATCTGTAACAATATTGAAAACACAGAAGCTTCTGCCGCTTAGCAGATATTCTTTACATGCTAAAGTGTCAAGGAATAGAGCTATACTTCCTGGCGTCCTGCTAAGAATGTGTTACATTAATCAGCCCTGTAGCCAAAATACCATGAAGTGCTGTTGAAAGTTACTCTTTGAATAAATGGAAATGTGGTCTGTGTAAATGACACTCCTTAAAGAAGTGCTCTGGCTATATTGAATATGTGTTTTTTTCAGAGAAATAGAGTGGTCAAATGTGACACCAGGGTTATTAGTCCCTTTTAGCAACAGCTAAGTTAACAGTGAGAAAAATTCTGTGCAATGACATATTTCTTATGGTTTGCAGCCAGGCTGCTCATGCTAAATATAATTTGACGGTAGAAAAGGATATAAAGCTTCTTCCTAAGAATGCTGAAGTGTTAATGTTAATGGACTCTTTCATTTAAATATAAAAAAATTGTCTTACGAGTTAAAGAAACATAAGTAATGGCAATTGACTGAGAGACCCTTTTTCTGTCCTGTTAGTGCTGATACTCTCAAAGGAATCATTGTAATAAATGGTGTAAGAAAAATCAATATGTCCAAATCAGAAAAAAGGCTGGTATCCAGAGACTGATGATATGTTTTTATATCGATAACTTCTCACAATAACTTCCAATAAATACAGGATTATTCTGATGAATTCATCAGGTAATATCAAGGTTTTATCTAGGTTTCAATGGTCAAGATCAGGGTAGAAAACAGTGTATCATAAATATTATAGTTTGTACTATGTTCAGAAAAGATTTCCATCAGCCCACAAGTATTAGTTGAACTAAATAGAATAGCATGACCTTGAAGTCGGGGTTGTAGAGAAAGGGAGACAGTGATGAAAGAAATACCTGTCTTACAGGAAAGAAAGAATAAGGTTTTGCTCTCTTCATGTAAAGATATGAATTTTTGACATTCTGCTTCCTCCTTCCTTCCAAGAAGACAAGAGAGTGTTCTTTCTAAATTCAGCTCATTACCTCATAAAAATTTTGCATGGTTCTAGATATTTTGACAGAGAAACTAGTCAGGTCATTCTTTGGTCACATTTCTTTAGACCATGCTCCACTGCACCTCTTCATTCTGGCGGATCAAGACGGGAATAGTCAAATTCTGGGAATTCTACAAAGTAGCAGGATTCCACTTCAATCTGGTTTATATGACCTTACTCATACAGGTTACAGCTGAGTTCAGTTCCTTCGACAGTTTTTTCATGTTTTGAAGTTCAGGAAAATCAACTGGGATAACTTAGTCTGACTCTGCTAGTAAAAGCTACTAGGAACTTTTTGATTGTTCCATATGTTGGTGTCCAATCTTTGATCCATGAGCTGCCCAGGGCAAAAGGACAGAAAGGTTATTTTATCCCTTTCCCAAGGAGTAAAAATAAAAATTGCTCCACACTGACTGGATGTTTAAATTGAAGTTCTACTTATAGATATATACAAAAATTATTCAGGTAGAAGGAATACATTCACAAACTAGGCTCAGTCCTTCACCTGAGCCTACCAAGCCAAAACCTTCTAGAGCCTACCAGAAACCCCCACCCGCCTTAGCCTCAGTGGGTCCAAGAGCAGGCCAAAACTGCTCCCCCAGTATACTCAGGGCTACCACTGCTTCAGCAGGGCCAATTGCACAGTTGGAAATTCCCTGCCAGCCAAGGCCACCTCTCCCACGTAAAAAAAAGACACACGTGTCCTGACCAGAGAGCAGAAAGAAGAAGAGATATTGGCTATACACCCTCTTTAAGTAGTGAGATATTGGAAAACAGAATAGATTAACAAATTACAATATCCTGGGAAGAAGCGTTCCTCCCCTTGTGACTTTCTATCCTTTGGAAGACTTTTCTTTGTGGTTCTTAAAGGTCTCAAGCCTCAAACCGCCACAGATGGTGAAGGATTTTTATCCTAATAATTTCATGCTGAATTAGAGCAACATACACGTGTACAAAAAAAACCAAAAAACAACAAAACTAACAACAACGACAACAACAAATCCTTAAAATGCTTTCACTGCCTGGAACTGTCAGACAGCCTTGCTGCTTCAAGAGTTCCAGGTAAATTTTGCAGACTAGAAGAGGTGGAATAGAACTGCTCTAGGCGAGCTGTATAATGTCCATCAGTCACAGCATCATAGTATCACAGTATATCAGAGGTTGGAAGGAACCTCAAGAGATCATCAGGTCCAACTCCCCTGCCAGAGCAGGATCACTTAGGGTAGTCTGCACAGGAATGCATCCAGATGGGTTTTGAAAGTCTCCAGAGAAGAAGACTCAACAAACCCCCTGGGCAGCTTGTTCCAGTGCTCTGTCACCTTCAATTCTGTCTCCTCACATTGAGGCGAAACATTCTATGTTCTAGTTTGAACCCATTGTTCCCTGTTTTATCACTGTGAACCACTGAAAAAAACCTGGCCCCTCCACTAGACACCCACCCCTCAGATATCTACAGACATTGATCAGATCCCCTCTCAGTCTTCTCTTCTCAAGACTAAACAGCCCCAGGGATCCCAGTCAGGGATCAGGGGAGATGCTCAAGTCCCTTAATCATCCTCGTGGCTCTCCATTGGATTCTCTCCAACAGGTCTATGTCTCTTTTGAACTGGGAAGCCCAAAACTGGACACAGTAATGCAGGTGTGGTCTCACCAGGGCAGAGTAGAGAGGTAGAAGAACTTCCCTAGACCTGCTGGACACACCTTTCTTGATGCACCCCAGGATCCCATTGGCTCTCTTGGCCACAAGAGCACATTGTTGTTCCATGGAGAACTTGCTGTCCACCAGCACTCCAAGGTCTTTCTCTGTGGAGCTGCTTTCCAGCAGGGCAGCCCCTAACCTGTACTGGTGCCTGTTGTTATTCCTCCCCAGATGTAGGACCTTGCACTTGTCCTTATTAAACTTCATGAGGTTTGCCTGCACCCATCTCTCCAGCCTGTCCAGTCAGAGTTGGTTTGTTTTTAAAGATGATTTGCATATTTTCTCTCTTCTGTTCCACACTATGAAAGCTGCTACATTATTACAGGCAGACAAGAATATCAGGCTGCTCGTATGTATGAACAAAATACCCCTGGACATACCTGGGCAAAAAACAAGAGTCTAAAAGCAATGGAAAGAACAATGGGTCACATTGGAGGACTACAAGCAGCCAGGGATCAGGTTAGAAAATCAAAAGTGCAGGCAGAAAAAACTTGGCTAGGGGCATAAAGGGGAACAAGAAGATTTTCTTCAGGTACATCAGTGACAAAAAGAAGGCTAGGGAAGATGTGAGGACTCTCCAGAAGGAAAATGGAGACCTGGCCATGATGGACAGAGAGAAGGCTGAAGTGCTCATTGATTACTTTGCCTGAGTGTTCACCAGCAAAGCCTCTAGATGCACCACCCAAACTCTAGAAAAAAAGGGCAGGGAGTGGGAAAAGGAAGATTTGCCCACTGTAAATGAAGATTAGATTTGTGACCATCTAGAGAACTTGAAGGTGCACAAGTCCATGTGGCCTAATGAGATCCACCCACGGGCCCTGAGGGAACTGGCAGATGAAGTTGCCAAACCACTGTATGTCATATTAAAAAAGTCATGACAATCTGTTGACTGGAAAAGAGGTTAAATAACCCCCATCTTCAAAAAAGGAAAAAAAAGGAAGACCCTGGAAACTACAGGTCACCTCTGTGCCTGTCAAGATCATGGGAAAGGTCATCCTGAAGGCCTTGCTAAAGCATACAGAAAATGAAGAAGAGATGAATTATGGTAACCAACATGGCTTCACCAAGAGAAAATGATGTCTGATGAACTCGGTGACTTTCTATAACGGGATTAGAGGACCAGCAGGTAAGGGAAGAGCTACTGTTGCCATCTACCTGGAATTGCATAAAGCATTTGGCATGGTCCTGTATTACTTCCTGGTCACCAAATTAGAAAAGCAGGGACTTGATGGATGAATCTCTTAATGGATAAGGAATTGGCTGGATGGCTGCACTCAGTGAGTTGTAGTCAAGGGCTCATTGTTCAAATGAGACCAGTGACAAGTGGCATCCCTCAGGCGTCAGTACTGGGACCAGTGTTGTTTAACATCTTTGTCAGTGATACTGACAACGAGATTGAGAGCACCTGGAATAAGTTTGCAGATGACAATAAGCTGTGTGGTGAGGTAAACATGCTGGGGGGAAGGGGTGTCATCCACAGGGACTTGGACAGGCTTGGAAGCTAGGTCTGTGCCAGCATCACGAAGTTTAGCATAGCAAAGTGCAAGATCCTACATGTGGGTCAGGGCAATTCTAAGCACAAATATAGGCTGGGTGAAGAATGGCTTGAAAGCAGTCTTGAGAAAAAGGAATTGGGGGTGTCAATATGAGCCAGCAATGTGTGCTTGCAACTCAGGAGGCAAATGGTGTCCTGGGCTGCACCTAAAGCAGTGTGACCAGCAGGATGAGGGAGGTGATTTGCCCCCTTTACTCTACTCTCTTCAGTACTGCGTTCCGTTCTGCTGTCCCCAGCATAAGTGGGGTATGGAACTGCTGGAATGTGTCCAGAGGAGGACCATGAAAATGATTAGAGGGCTGGAGCACCTTCCCTATAAGGATAGGCTGCAGGAGTTGGGGCTGTTCAGCTTGGAGAAAATAAGCCTCTGGGGAGACCTCAGAGCAACCTTTCAGTACCTGAAAAGGGCCTGCAGAAAAGCTGGGAAGGGCCTTTATGCAAGAGCTTGTACTAATAGGATGAGAGAGAATGGATTGAAGTTTGAGGGTAGATTTAGACTGGATATTAGGAAGAAATTCTTTACAGTGAGGGTGGAGATTCACTGGAACTTATTGTTCAGAGAGGTCATGGATGCTTCCTCCCTAGTGGTGTTCAAGGGCAGGCTGGATGAGGCCTTGAAAAACCTGATCTAGGGGAAGACGTTCCCACTCCTGGAGAGGGGCTGGAACTAGATGATCTTTAAAGTCCCTTCCAACCCAAACCATTCTATGAATGATGATAGGGTGATAGGAAAAATAAATAACCCATAAGAGATATATGGGGATGGGGACAAGATTTTTCAGTGAGATGATCTTCACAATGTTACAGATTCTATCTGCACTCTCAGTGATTTTGTTGACTCCTTTGTTTATATGGAATCTGACAAAGTACTGTGATGCTCATATCTATTAAATAAATCAATCAATAAAACCTGGTCTCAGTAGATTAGCATTAAAAAAAAATTAAGATCTTTTTCCGTTCATAATATCATATCTTGATACATCAGCTTGTAATCACAGAGACATGTCTTAATTTTTTTGTATTTCTGATTTCACTGCAATTTCTTATGTCATTGGTATGCCACAGTTACAACAGAAATTTAAGGTACAACAGAAATTTAAGGTAGAACATATATGTTTGTCTCATCTCCCTCTAACAAACAAAACCAGAAAATGCTATAGTATTAATAAACGTATTTGTGCTTCAAATTCTTCTATTCATAGAACTTAGAATTTTGAACATAAAAAATAATTGTGTTGCTTGCTCAGATTAGGTTTGTGTCTTTGAAATACACTGTGTTAGAATGTTAATTGAGTTTGACATAAGCATGAATATAAAATGCATCATGCCATTCAACTTACCAGCAGTGAAACTGATTACCAATTATAATCATTCTCTGCATGGTGACAGCATACCAAGATGGAGATGTTGAATATTTCAGTTTGCAATATTATGTGGGCTGTTTAAAGTACTGACTACGTGTCCTGAAACCAATAGAGGTAATTGGTATGCATGTAAGAGCTGGCAGCTGAGCACATCACTTATTTATAGAGTCTTTTGATGTAACTCTGTGGAAAAAATATGTTAATAAAACATGGTTCAAAGGAAAATTTACACTCACCATTATAATATGACATAAAGTACAAATTATTGTACCTAAATAACTGTTTTCTAGTGAACAGTATTCCTTTCTCCTATTATTGAACGAGTCCACTGAAACCTGACTGTAGGGGGAAGGGAACACAAAGAACAAGAAGGCTGTTAACTTTTCATTTTGTGATGCAGCTATCTGGAAATTAAGATACATACACAAGACAGAGAGTGGAAAATCACTGGCTGTGTCATTGCTTTCCTAACCTTCTAATTTGCTCCACAAATTGGTTTATGGTACTCTTAGGGCATATTCATCACCAAATTCCATGTCAACACTCAATGTGAAACTTGAAATGGACCAGAAAGCAAGATGCAGGAAGTAACACAGTGACCTTATTTGAAAGGCTGCCAGTTAAATTAGCCTTCGTGTAAGTCCTTGTACTGCAAGAACACTAGGAATCCTAACTTCTCTTCAGACAGGAAGACAAATGTAAAATCTTGAGATAATATTTACAGAATGTTTTGTTTCTGTCAGAACTGGTTGCATACCTTATGGGATCTATGTGGAATCAAAGTTTGTATCAGAGGCAAGAAAAACATAGTGTTTCTGGTCAGCAGATAAGAAGTGAAAAGAGATAAATACTAGCAAATGATGGTAAAAAGTAGTTTCATGAGACTCAGAATTTATTCTCTGTGGAGTGAGGTAAATCTTTAAAACTGGAGACAAAGGGATAAAAGGAAAGTTAGAGAGTCTGGGCCATCTCGTGGGGGGATGAATATTAGGATACTATGTAACAGTTACTGAAAAATCCCAATTAATCTTGTCGTTAATTACTGAATTGTTATGTCCATGCCCTAGTGGTGGCAAATTCAAGTTCACAGGATCACAGGATCACAGGATCACAGAATGTTAGGGGTTGGAAGGGACCTCTGGAGATCATCAAATCCAAGTCCCCCTGCCAGCGCAGGACCATAGAATCTACCACAGGTTATACAGGAGTGCATTCAGATGGGTCTTGAAAGTCTCCAGAGAAGAAGAATCCACAGCCTCTCTGGGGAGCCTGTTCCAGTGCTCTGTGACCCTCACAGTGAAGAAATTCCTCCTCATGTTCAAGTGGAACCTCGTGTGCTGAAGTTTATATTCATTGCTTCTTGTCCTATCACAGGGTGCAACTGAGAAGAGCTGAGCAGAACAGACACTCTGTCCTCACATCAGTGTCATTGATGAAGATGTTAAAGAGGACCAGACCCAGAAGTAATCCCTGGGGACTCTACTAGTCATAGCTCTTCAGCTGGGCCTGGCACCACTGACCACCACTCTTTGGACTATATTTTGTAACCAGTTCCTAATACATCTCACTGTCTGCTCTTCTGTCCCCCACTTCCTGAGATTACTCATGAAGATGTTATAAAACACAGTGTCAAATCCTTATTAGGGTCCAGGTAGACTACATCCACTGCTCTCCCTGCATCTACCCATTCAGTTATGACATCATAGAATGCTATCAGATTAGTCAAGCATGATTCCCCTTGGTAAATCCATGCTGACTACTCCTGATCATCATCTTCTCTTCCAAGTGCCTAGAGATGACCTCCAGAATGAACTGACCAAACACTATCCATTTTCATTTGTATAAAGCTGACCACATGCATTTCCTCCTATTAAATACTTCATTGTATGTTTCAATGTGGTGGACATCTACTTTTAAGAAATTGCTAGCGTTTCATCTAAGTGGAATAGCAAATCAGGGATGCCTTTTGGTCTTTAATTTTTGCCCTTGGATGCCTGTCCATTGTGGCAATGAAAACTCCACAGAAGATCAAAGTTTTTTCAGTACATCTCCCAAAACCCTCTAACATCTCACTGATCTTGCCTTACAGAGAGACAGATAGCAGTAAAAATAATTAAAAACTAAACAGTGAATAAAATTCTAATAGTGAGTTTCACACCCATGTAGTCTCATTAATGTAATTTAAATCCTTCAATTTTATGTGGCATGGAAAGCTACATCTGTCCATCAAATACATTTGCTGATCTTCTGGCTTGTCTGCAGACCTTCACTCATGAAGCTCTTTCTGATATAATTTTGCTCAATAGTGTACTGGATATCACTTTAAAAATTAAAGTGTTTAAAATGAAATGCTTATTTACAAGCACATCCTCTGGAGACAACAATTTTGCTGAAGCAATATTTAAATACTTATACTTACATGATTAGAAGTATGGCAGTGAAATGTGAGTACAGCCAAATTCTTTTCAAGCTGACTGCTATCAAGATTGTAAATCTTGAAGAAAATATTATGGGTTTGAGGTGGTCTTGAAAAAAAATCTGTGAAATGGTATATGTTGTTGTTGGGCTAACCAAGTAATTATTTTAATCACAAAATGAATAATATAATGCTTGACTGTAAAGCATAATTTCCCTGGCACCAAAATCCTCAATAGATGCCAAGCCACTGGAAGGAAGGAGTAACATAGGATTATATATATATTTTTTTCCCGAAGAAAGATTTTTGGAACTGTTTTGTGGGATCAGGTGAAGCCTAAGCACACTACCAATAAGGAAATTAACACTTCATGGGCAGTTAGGGCCTCTTGAGTGTAAGTGTAGAAAATCATTCCAACAATTGAGCAATCATCTTGTTTGCACCAAAATTGTACTTGTACAGCCCGCGTTGTTAGGGAATGCTCTAGTCAGATGATTTATAGGTCAACTTTTTGCAAAGGACCTTGCAAAAGATGGCGCCACAGGAGATCGGTACTGACCAGAGTACAGGACCTAGATGTCTATACCAGCAGCTATTGAAGGAACTAATGTTAGAGGGAAGACTTAGTACAGTAGTGGTGGATTCAATTTAGGCCATTCTTTACTTCTGCATCTCGAAGTACTCAAAACTGAAAAGTTATAGCATTGTTTGTTAATAACTGAAATAAAATAAATCTTTAAAATCCCTTTGATTTCTGTGAGAACAGCAAGTTCCTGTGATAATACTCACTTGGTACAGGTTCTGTAACTCACTGGGGGAAATTACAGATAGTAACTGTAAAAGGAACAAAAAAAACCTTGCAGAGTTTTAATGAACTGTGACATAAAAATTACAGTTGCATTTAAGTTCTTTTCTAATACTCTTCAACCAAGCATGAATTCCTTTTTATGGCATCAGTAGGGGACATGAGAGATCATGTCACATTCTCTCTCACCAAATTCACTCAACCAACCTTTTTCCCCTTGGTCTGGCTGTCTGTTTGTCAGTGAGACCCTAACTCAAATCCCTCACAGTGGTTTCACCACTGCCTTCTCAAAGTATACTCTTACATTAGCAGAGATTGCTGCTAAACAACCTGGTTCTCCAAACCAGATAGGAACATGTGAGCTCTGATGTCAAAACAGTGTAATTTTAAGAGAAGGCATCAGACTGTCAACAATCTGATGTTAGGCCTGCTGCAACACCTGCAAACTTTGTGCAGCCTAGTGCTGCAGGCCAGTGCATCTGGCTCTGGGTGTAGAAGCATAGTAATTGACATCCCTCCTGGAATCTAGAACCACTTTAATCTAGTGCCACCTTTTCATGGGCACCAAGTTTCAAGGATGGAACTATTCCTTCAGTATCGTCAAAGATGCAGCTGTCAGGAGGTGAAAATTAAGGTGATTTACCCTTTGAGAATGCTACGCTAATTCAGGAAAAACACACAAAGGACGTGAGAAACAAACATTAATTAGAAGAAGAAAGATGAAAAATGTCTTTTACCATCTGCCCTGCCCTTTATTATTATTCCAAGTGCATTCAACCAATCATTCTCCCAGTCTGCTTCATTATTAACAATTTGTAAAATAAATATCGGGTATTTTTATCTTTCCATTAACAATGTTAAATCTCATTTCCTTGTCAGGAGGATTTCCATGACAGGCACAAAGGCAAATATCCTGTGATGGTCATCTTATTCACAAAAATTTATTTAAAAGAATGTAAACCATGGTTTGATCCTTTTTAAACTGTAAAGAAAGATGTTCATGAAATGACAGCAGCATCTGTATTAAGGAATCAAGTTTTGAACTGAACATTGAAAAAAACCACAAGAAACTATTTTCTGAAGAGACAGAAGAGTGAAGAAAATACAGGCAGAAAGATTTTTTGCTGTTGTTTAAGGTTTGAAGTTTGATAACTACAGATATTAGCAATCTAATATTGAATTAATATTATGATTTCAGAAGCTGACATTATGCAAGAAAAAATAGGTTTATAGCTACCTATTTTGCTTCCATATCTAGATGATACAGAATACAAATAAGATATCAAGAAATCAGAGATGATATCTATAGAGCTCCTGAGGAAAGAAGTAGCTGAGAGCACAACATGCACTTGATCTTCCTGTGGGCTCTGAAAGCAGCTACTGTGCAACCTGTGCAAGGACAGCCTGTGTTGATGGGCTATCAACAGGATGGCACTTACAGATGTGGTGTCCGTATGGGCAGGAAATTTGTTTTCTTCCTTTTCATGTGAATTTCCAATGTCCTGGAAAATACAATGTGGACAAAGTAGGAAAGCTAAGAAATGTCTTTATAAATGTATGTAATTAATGAACACCAGCCATTCTCTACCCCATATAGATCTTTCATCTGCTTCAACTGTTTTTTTCTTTATAAGGGATTGAGAAAGGAGAGTCTTTGTGTCAGAAGAGAAACGCCAATGCAAAAGGGAACTCATAAGCAATTTTCAGATCTTTATTCACCTTTTGAGTGATCAAGTTTAGACTAGCAACTAGATGACAGCTCTCTGTATGGTTTCCTTACCTCTCAGGTGCTCACTGACAGGAAGTTTCATAACAGAAACCTCTGGTAACCATCCACTTCTGCCAGAGCACCTCATTTTTCTATTATGTTATGGATTATACTTACCTTCAAAACCAGTATAAAGATTTCTGAGTATGCTTTCAGGTTTAGGTGTTGGTGTATTAATATCCTCACTTCTGGCTGTACAGATTGCTTGCACAAGGGTTGTTTTACCACTCAGACATTCATAACAAAGCAGGCAAAACATGCAAAAAGCAATCTGCACCCCTGAGTAAGCAATTCAACACCAGATAAGAAAGTGATGGATTCCTGTCTATCTCATTTCATAAACTGAAAATAAAAATAATAATGAAGTGGTCTGTAATAAAAAAGAAACAAATTACAGATATTGCACTATTGATTTTGAAAGACTGTAATTTTAGAGAGTTGTTTTCAATTCTGTCAGCATTATAGATCCTGAAAATGAATGGAGTCTGTTTCAGGAACACCGCTCTCAAAAAAAACCACCTCTCATTGTTTGCGGTGCTTTGTGTACAAGCTAAGGTGGCACAAACGTTTAAACAGATGGCTCAATGCTATGCCTTTTTTTCTCTACTAATCATAGTTATTAAAGAAATCACTTTAGTTTTTATTACATTTTAAATGGGCATAGAAAATTTAAACCTGATAATGACCTTTGTGCATCATGCTGCAAATTGATTTTGATGATCTTTCACTCTCAGATAATTAGGCTTCATGCACATTCTTCTTGTTTTTTAGGCACAGAGATTGCCTACTGCACTGGGTCCTTTCCAATATGTTTTCTCTTTCTCTTCATCACTGATATGTTGCTCTTGCAGAATCAGTGGCTTTTCTGTAAACATTGAAATTGCAGTTTAGTTTCATCTTAAATGCAGAACTTTGACAATGTCATTTTTGGGGTGAAAATGGTGATGATAGCCTTTTATCTTTTCATAATGGAAGGTTTAAAAAATACCTGTTGCCATGCCTGCATCAGGTTTATTTTCCCCTGAAAACTGAATCTAATTTTGATTGTCTGATGACTATCTTAAATTCTTGTTCAATCCTCTACAAAATCCATATATACAACATCAGAGCTGTTGTAGAAAACACTGTGATACCATAGGAGAGGTTGATTTGCAGCAGGAGAAAAACCCCAGATGTAATGCCCGAAGGACCAAAACATACATATAGAAAGAATGTATGAGTATGGTTGTCTCAGATGGAACACTTTTCCTTAGGCATCAGCTGCTCTAAAAGTAATGTCTTGTAGGGAAAGGCACCTGTTACACCAAGACATACATTATGAGTATGTATTAAATATATTTTGTGAGTGATCAAAAATTTTCTGAATGCGAATTGCTAAAAATCATGTACTTAAAAGGAAGACACCCTGAAAGGTAGAATATATTGTCTCTAAGCAGAAGATTATAAAGGAATTAAAAGACTCACTTCAGATTGTAGGTAATTACTTAACCCAAAACATTATTCTAAGCAAGACTCTTTCTGGATTTTGACAACAACACTTGGTCATGTATTTCATATCCAATAAGCTAATATGGATAACAGCTGAAATAGGATGAGAGTTGTTTCTAGAGTAACAAAATTCAACAAGTCAGTTGTGTATGAGTAAAGGACTCTATGGACAAATCATCCAAAAACTCCATACAGCTTTTTTGTATGTTTGCGTTACAAACCTGAATAGAGTACAAAGGTCTACAGCACCAGAGTTCTGCAATCAGAGGTAAAGGCAAACTCTTTTAATCCAACCTGATGACAATTTGATATGCACGTGTAAATACATGGAAAAAAAACCCAAAACAAAACCCAAAACCCCACAAAACCCAAGGGGAAAAAAAGAACACTGTTCATTTGTAAAAGGATAGTGACTTTTATCTCCTTCTAATGACAGAGATACTTCTGAGGTCAAACCAGGCGGCCCAACAAGACAAGATCTGTGGATTTCTGTGAGGAAAAGGAACCAAGAATATGAGATATAGGTCTCAGAGGGTAAGAAGAACCTTAAAAAGAGCCAAGCTTAACAGAATATCCATGGTGATATAGTTTTGTTATTAACGCAATTGTTATATTTGTTGGGAACGGCAAACCACAAGAAAAAAACTTCTGGAACACAGCCAGAATGTGTTTATTGTCAATGAGCAGGATAGAAAAGAGCTTTCTACATTTCTTGCTGAGTAAGATACACAAGGACTTTGTGTTCTCCTTTATGCGGTACAACTCTCAGCATAATGTCAGTTCTTAATAAATAATAAATAAAATAATGACTTGGAGAACATATAAAAAGATGACTGGGGAGACACACTAAATTATTCATAAATGTTCCCAACAATGTCACTTCCCAATTAAAGTGTCATCCTATCGTCTGTGTGGGCGAGACAACAACCTTCATCTCACACAAATGTGACAGCACTAAGAGCAAAAGAATTTTGTCATATATCACTAGGAAGTGATAAAACATTTAGAACAAGTTTTCAGGAGTGCAATTTTTTTGTAATTGTCTTGCCTACACCAAGGAAATTCCAGTCATTTTTTTAATATGAAATATATGGACAATGATTTCAAAAGTCTTATTTATTAATATGAACAAAAGCTTACAACCTAATTAACAGGTCTCCTTTTGAGCAAGTCATGATAATTAGAAATAATATTGGAATTAATAATATCTGCTTCCCAACCAGTTTCTCTCTACTATAAATGTACTGATGTAGGTTCTAAGGGACAGCTTCTGTTGTGCCTTGGTCAGCCAGAACCAGTTTGGATCTTCATGTCACGTTGTGCAGTTTGGTTTATATTCATGTTTGTAACACTGTGAAAGTTGAAATCCCCCCCACACACACCGACAATGACCAGGCTAGCTCAGTCTGGAAGCAAATGAAAGCTGTATCTACAAGCAAAATAACAATCTATGATGCAATGCAATGAATATGTAAAATTCACAATATTTACAAATAGGTACAATCAACAGAAAAGCACAACCAAGCCCCTTTTGCTTTCACCAAAGGGCTCTCCCCAAGGGGTCTCCCCCCCATCCAGAAGGACTCCCCCCAGAACCCCCTGGCAGAAGGCAGAGAGTCAAGAAGCAGAAAGGCTGTTAGCTTGTCAAGGTCAGTATGTTATCTTCAGTTGGAAAAGAAGAAGAAGCAGACAGAAGCTGAGCAAGCTGAGACCAAGACTGCCCAACTCTCCAACACTGTTTTGAGTAGAGATGCTTAAACGTTTCTCTCTCTCCAATGGAAGTGTTTAGAATAATCATTATTTTGCTTTCTTACATCCAATTGTGATTTATTTACTTTATTTCACTTTTCTGTTCGAACTATGTAAAGAAAAATTACAGGCATAGCCTTAAAACTACCACAATCCACCTCTTCTAAAGAATTCCAGTGGTTGCTACTACTATCCATCTAATCTAAAACAATACCTACCACAATGAGTGAATAAAGTTTATAGTCCATTCCGGCTATCTCAGATGTAGATGATTCAAAAGTTTGACTCACAGGGAAAATAGAAAACAGTTTGTTTCTTTGCAGATGGAGCAAAGAAAGGAACAGGGACACTTGGGTGACTCAGGGCTCTCAGGGTTCTTAGGGTTTGTGCACCATAGATTTCTCACGGATTCTCCTTTGGGGCACAATATTGTATCTGTACAACACTCTGAATTTAGACTGTCTGAGCCAAAGTTAGGTTTCTTTGTGGAATACACTGAATTTCACCATTCTCTTGCATCACCCAATAGGTGTGCCCAGGACCTTCAGCAGAAACCACCCCTCAGATAGGTATGGCCTCTCCTGAAGGAGAAAATACCCAAACAGTTTTGCCTAACAGATTCTTTTCTCTGATAACAGGAACTCTATCACCTTCTTCCTTTCGTAACAAGTCTGATTGAGCAAGTCCAGCTTGATTGACTGAACCTCTACTGTTCATCAACCAGGTTGCTTGTGCTAAATGTTTCTACCAGTTTTTCAAAGGTACACCCGCCATGGTTTTGAGAGTGGTTTTCAGCAAACCGTTGTAGCGTTCGATCTTCCCTGCAGCTGGTGCATAGTAGGGAATGTGGTATATCCACTCGATGCCGTGCTCTTTGGCCCAGTTTTTTACAAGATTGTTCTTGAAGTGAGTTCCGTTGTCTGACTCAATCCTCTCTGGAGTTCCTTGTCTCCACAGGATTTGTCTTTCTATACCAAGAATGGTGTTATGTGCAGTTGCATGAAGAACTGGGTAAGTTTCCAACCATCCAGTGCTTGCCTCTACCATAGTCAGCACATATTGCTTACCAGATCGAGAATGAGGTAGAGTGATGTAGTCAACCTGTCACACTTCACCATACGTGTACTTGGACCATCAGTCACCATACCATAAGGACTTGAATTGCTTTGCCTGCTTAATAGCAGCACAAATGTCACAGTTGTGGATGATTTGTGTGACAGCATCCATGGAAATGTCAATGGATCTGTCACAAGTGCATAGGTAGGTTGCATCTCTGCCTTGATGTCCTGACGAGTCCCTGAGCAGAAGGATCCTGACCTCCTCTGCACCTTCTGTATTTCCTCCTGCAGCCTCTGCATCCCCTTCTGTGGCTTCCTTGCACTTACGGGTCAAAGCAGCAATTAAATTCATTGGTTTAGCTTTCAAATTCACAGCAGAATCAGCAGAAACAAAGATTCTGTGCAGAGACAGCAGGTACTCTTTGAGACCCTGTAGCCACTGCTGCTTCCATTTTGTCAGCAGAGGGAGGAAGAGACTGTACCTCGCTAATGGCGGCTGCATGTGTAACCATGGTAGCCATCTTAGGTCCTGGCAGATTTCCTGCAGCTACTGGCTCAGAGTCAAAGCTGCCGCTGCTGTTGGCATTCAGAGCCACTCTCCTGTGAGCTTTCTCCTCTCTGCATTTGATTGTCAGCTCCTGTACGCTACAATCTGAGTCTATGTCTGCCTTGGGATCTATTTGAGCTTTTCTATGTCTTCTTTTGCATCTGTGTAGGCTGCTAGAATAAGTAGCTCCATGCCTTTCTTGATATGGTGCTATCCACAGGCATATAATTATTATCACAAACAGCAAATTGAGGCATAGCATATAAATCATTTTAGGGTTCCGTTTTTTCACATAACCTTCAGCAATAGGAATAGTGAATTCATATACTTCTGCTGGCAGTTGAGTTACCATGACCCCCTACTCCGATAAAACCAAGATAATACCCAACAACTTTCTCTAACTTGTCCTTAAACCAAAGAAATAGTTTATATGACACTTATCTTACAATTTCATCTATCATAGTGGAAACAGCCCATTTTTAAATTACCACAGTCATAACAGAATATATAACATGCCACAGGATCCAAAGCAGATTCATTTTACTTCCTAATCTCAGCAGAAATAAATCAAACAAGCAATTGCGGTACGTTGGGCGCCAAATCAATGTATGATGTGATGGGTTAAGAAAAATCTCTCCCACACCGACAATAAGCAAGCTAACTCAGTTTGGAGGTGAATGAAACTGTATTTACAAGCAAAACTAGAACCTATAATGAAATGCGATGAATATATACAAATATACACCATTCACAACATTTACAAATATGCACAAAAAACAGAAAAACACAACAAATCCCCCTGGTCCCAGAGGGGCCCTGCCTCTATACCCCCTCCCCACCCCCAGCAGAAGGAAGAAAGCCAAGAAGTAGAGAGGTTGTTAAACTTAGCTTTTCAAGGTCAGTATGCCAGTATGTTATCTGCAAAGCTAAGCGTAGAAGAGAAACGCAGACTGCCCAGCAGAGAAACACCAGACAGACTAACAGACAGACTCACTGCCTGCACTTTGGTTTGAGTAGTGACTCTTAAAAGTCTCTATCTCCCCAATGGAAGTGTTTAGAATAATCATTATTTTGCTTTCTTACACCCAATTGTGATTTATTTACATTCTTTCAATTTTCTGTTCTACTTTATGAAGGAAAATTAAAGGCATAGCCTTAAAACCACCACAACAGGGCAGACCTCTGTAAAGTCACTGGTTCTCCTGACAGACATTCCCACTACTGCCATCAATAAGGTGCACAGCAAGGAGTTCCCCTCTGCATCTTTCCCTCTCTTCAGTGCTTTCTTTGGTTCCTATATAGACGGCAAGAAAAAGGGTAAGGAGGAAAAGCAGGTTAAACATGTATCTGTTCTTTCAATCCTGAGAAAATTATTCAGAGCTGTATGTTACTGAGCTGTATGTTACTGTTCTTCTCCAGTGATTCTCTTTTGAGTCATGTAGCATTTAGTGTGATTCTCATAATTACACCACTGGGAGTCATGAAACAGTGTTACAACAAACAGTAAGACTCACTGCAATAAATAGTAAGTTTCTAGCTATCAGAGCCACAAAATTTGAAACACTGAACTCTGAAAGGCTCACATATAGAAAACAAAACAGAACAACTTGAAATGTGTATTGGTAAATCTCACGATCCTTAAATACATCTTCCCTGTACAGAAACAGACTGTCGTCTAGGCTGCTTTAGGGAAGAATTTTCTAGGCTTGATGACTGTGGGCAAAACGCTCTTTCACTTTTTTCCCTCCCTGTCTTGAAGATTTGGACTTGGTTGTGATTAGTAATCACAATATTATTATTGTATTTGTAATTACTAATATTATTAGTAATATTGTGCTCATTTAAATGTTCTCCCCTCTGTTAAAAAAATATCTTGTCTGTGTAGAACTGATTAGTTCATTATATATACAGGAAAATATACATATACAGACCCTGGTGAGGAAATATCACTAATATATTTAATTGCTAATAGGGATAAAACAAACTGCATGCAAATTTTGAGGACCAGCTTTTTTATTTATTTTACAGCTGAAAGTAATGATGGGATTTGGGTGTGTGACAGTTGAAAATAAAATGTTATAGAGAGCACTATTATGAAAACTGGATAGAGAGCACTATTATCTCCTGGATCCTGCTTCTTTTTCTTTTTCTTTTTCTTTTTCATTTTCTTTTTCTTTTTCTCTTTTTCTTTTTCTTTTTCTTTTTCTTTTTCTTTTTCTTTTTGTTTTTCTTTTTGTTTTTCTTTTTCTTTTTCTTTTTCTTTTTCTTTTTCTTTTTCTTTTTCTTTTTCTTTTCTTTTTCTTTTTCTTTTTCTTTTTCTTTTTCTTTTTCTTTTTCTTTTCTTTTTCTTTTTCTTTTTCTTTTTCTTTTTCTTTTTTTTCTTTTTCTTTTTCTTTTTCTTTTTCTTTTTCTTTTTCTTTTTCTTTTTCTTTTTCTTTTTCTTTTTCTTTTTCTTTTTCTTTTTCTTTTTCTTTTTCTTTTTCTTTTTCTTTTTTTAATTTTTATTTTTTTGTCTTTTCCTTTATTTTTCTTTTTATTTTTGTTTTTGTGTTTTTGTTTTTCTTTTTCTTTTTGTTTTTGTTTTTGTTTTTTTTTTTGTTTTTTTTTTTTTCTTTTTATTTTTCTTTTTCTTTTTCTTTTTCTTTTTCTTTTTCTTTTTCTTTTTCTTTTTCTTTTTCTTTTTCTTTTTCTTTTTCTTTTTCTTTTTCTTTTTCTTTTTCTTTTTCTTTTTCTTTTTCTTTTTCTTTTTCTTTTTCTTTTTCTTTTTCTTTTTTTTTCTTTTTCTTTTTCTTTTTCTTTTTCTTTTTCTTTTTCTTTTTCTTTTTCTTTCTCTTTTTCTTTTTCTTTTTCTTTCTCTTTTTCTTTTTCTTTTTCTTTTTCTTTCTCTTTTTCTTTCTCTTTTTCTTTCTCTTTTTCTTTTTCTTTCTCTTTCTCTTTTTCCTTCATTTTTTTTTTATTTCTTGCTGAGCTGATGCACAAAAGCCCTTAAGCTGCCTTCTTAGGGCATACTTCACAGTCATTTCATTCACTTTCCCATCAACAAGCTTTAACTTGATAAATTAAAACAGAAAAATGTTGGGTAAAGGACTGCAGACATGTGAGATTTCTTTTGCAGCAATTTTCTCAAGTCTGCCTCAAGAATGACCTGCTATCTTCCTGGTCTTACCATTTTCCCATCTGGAAAAGACTGAGCCATTAGGTACAATGGGGAGTCAGTGTTCTGAGACTGCTGCATTCAAAGGCCATTAACAATCATAACTCTTAAAATCACCACCATCTTGCAGACAAAGTTAATAGCAGTCTATAGAATAGGTAAGGAGGTCAGTAGAGTTTTCCTAGAATAAATACCAAGTGAACTGTTTGATTTTCTTTGTTATTTCAGACATAGAACAAGAGTTACAGTATTTATAGGCTGCTTCTGAAGATTACTTTTGAAAACATGGAATTCTAAACCTTTTAAACCTTAACAGCCAGTGAAAGACATCCTTTGTGTATATAACTGTCTGATTACTTTATTAATGTTCTTCCTCTAAAATGAAAATACAGTTATACTTTCACAGCAGCTGGAAAGTTTGATCGCAGAATCACAGAATTATCAGGGTTCGAAGGAATGTCAAGGATTATAAAGATGCAACCCCCCTGCCATGGGCAGGGACACCTCACGCTGAACCAGGTTGCCCAGAGCCCGATCAAGTCTAGCCTTAAAATCTTCCAGGGATAGAGCTTCTACCACCTCCTGGGGCAATCTGTTCTAGTGTCTCACCACCTTCCTGGTGAAGAACTTTTTCCTAATATCCTGAATCTGAATCTCTCCACTTCTAGTTTTGTTCTGTTCCCCCTAGTCCTATCACGACCCAACACCCTGAAAAGTCCCTCCCGAGCTCTCTTGTAGGCCCCCTTCAGATACTGGAAGGCCACAATAAGGCGTTCTGAAAGTCTTCTCCTCTCCAGATTAGTTTAGCAATTATTTTGGTAGTCTAGCCCAAGGTTTTGAAATCTAAAAATATGGACAATTAATTTTCAATAGAGAGGGACAAATCTGAGAAAGACACTACTTGCTAACAATGTCAACTCTATGGCAGTTAGTGCAGGATCATAAATTAAAAAAAAATTAAAAATCAGTTCAGGAATTTGAAATAATATAAATTTTCAAAGTAAAATTTTTTTAATTAGTCTTTGCTACTTAAATGAAACTTAGAAAAGTTCTGTGAGGAGAAGAGAAAATGCTGATGGGGTAAAAAGAAAATCAGTGCTGTTACTATAGATAAATACCTACAATGGCAGATTATCTAGAAAAATTAAAAAAAAAAAAAGCAGAGGAATTAGCTTCTATAATTCATCAGCACTTAAGAGGGAATTGATAATAATTATAGTGAATCAATAAAAGAAGGCAAAAATAATTCATCCTAATGGTAAAACATACACCACATATTATTGAGTGATAATAACTGTTATTATTTGTAAGGCTAGCAAACCCACTGATTCGATTTTTATTGATAAAATAGACAGCTGTATATGTGGGAATGAGTACATGCATGCACATACTTATACATACCTGTATGTACTACTTTAGGTGAATGGGAAATGTCAGTGCTAAAATAAAAGATATCTACCTAATAGCCCCCACACACATTATGATGAACTAAATATGCAGGTACACTTGAAAAAAATTCTTTTTGATTTGCATGAAAGATTTAGGATTCCATATTTCAAACCCTTCAAATGAGCGACACTTTTTTGCCTCAAAAATTCTTTACTTCATGAAATTAAGGAGAACTTAAAAAATATATATTTTGCTTCAATTCATATCTATTTGTAATATTCATATTTTTCATTGAATTCTACTTTTCTGTACCTATAGACCTATAGATAGAATCTGGAATAGTGTATTCTGACGGTGTATGAGAAGATACAGCTTAGCACAGTCCTGACAAATCCTTTGTGAATTTTAGGTGTTTTTTTGAGACTTCTTTCCTCCCTCCCCTTCTTCCAGAAATTGTGAATGACTCAGTGAATTGCTAGGGTTTTCTGCAGCCTTTCAGTCTTGGTCACTGGTGTGATTCAAGTCTAAGTCAGCAGTGAACCAAGATCATTACCATCTGAGGACGGGTTTAAAATGACTTAAGGATTTAAAAATCCTTTAAAGTGACTTGGTGGCTTGAGTCAGTCTTACTTGAGGCAAGAGTGATAAGGACTTTCACAGCTGATGATTTTTTTGTGCAGTCTTATCTGAGAAAACTGAATTTCTGACCTATGGACTAATAGCTCCAAGTCAGAGAGAAGGGATATTCAAGCTCTGTTAAAAATATCTGCCAACTCTTTTTCTTCTATAGAAAAGGTGAATAATATTTTTCCAGAGCTACTTATCTTCTCTGTATTCACAAAGAGTTTGCATGAGAAAAAGAATATAGAATTTATGTGACTCTATAGCCAAGTTGTCATTGAGGAAACTTTCTGAGAAAGGAAGAATGTTATCCTGCATTCTTTCCATTATTATCCTCTGGGAGTGAATACATCCCAATTGGGAAAAACATCAAAAATATTATTAAATCACAAGAAATTGATGACACTGTGAAAGAGACATTGGCTTTGTTATCATCTGTAGTGTTGCCTCTGCTTTGGTAAGATAGTGTTTATTTTTCCATGGATGAACTTTTGTACTAATCTTTTTCCCCTACAAATGTAGTTGGTTGGTTCCTTCATTATTTACAAAAAGTTTTAATAACTGCTGATAGTATCTTCTATGAAATGATCAATTTCTGGTTTGTTTAATGTAATTTTTTTTCAGCTCATAATGAAACTCTTAATGTAAGAAAAAATATGTTTATTATATTATGAGATTACCTTTCTGTTGGTGGTCCTTCTTACCTGAGGCTTTCTTCTGTATTTATATAATTTTCATCAACATGATGTCAGAGGGTCTAGCTGATTTGTAGTCCTGATCCCCATTTCTTCTACCAACATTATTTACCCTTTGTTAATAATAGCAACATATCTAAAAATGCTTCAGCCTAAACCCATTTCAGCAAGCTTTAATTAGCAAAGGTTTTATAAAAATACATTAAAAAATGCACTCTAACATGTAGTACTCTTCCCCTGACTTTGGTGGACCTTACTCATTTCCCTAGAATAGCATGTAATTGGTGGCTTCTCTTGATTTGTTTCTCCATTGTACTGATTTTTTTTTTAATTATTATTCAGTTCCCATGCATTTTATATATATATATATATACACTTTTAAAAAAGAGCTAATTCTTTGTACTATAAGATTTATACAGGGTATGCTTTAATTGAATGACTATCAGGAGATTCTGTAATAATATATTATCAAATGTATTTTTAAACATTTCTTCTAGTGAATCAATCTGGCCCTGCAGCTAAAAGGTATGTGGAATGGGAGGGAGAGTAATATTACCCTCTGGAGAAATCCCCATGACTGCACAGAGTTTGAAATCCATTATGGTCACTCCACGACCAAACATTTGATGTAGTGTCAAGAGTTGAGGTAAGGAAGATACATAAAATGAGACTGAAAATATTTGACAGTGCCAGCATCTCTCTGACCTTGTCTCAGCAATATGAGTACAAAACAAAAAAAATCACCACCACCAACACAAAAAATCCACAAACAGAAAACCCACAAAAAAAAAAAAACCAAAATAAAGAAATTAAGAGAAAAGTAAGTACACAAGCAAAAATAGGACAGATCTCAAAATACTGCTCCTTCCAGATAACAGCTTTTTCTTTCAGCTGCTGAAGTATTATTTATTCCCTATTAATAAATCTAAGTATCAGAGCAATTTTGTAGACACCAGGTAGGGGCTTTCTAAGGAAAACCTGAAATTTTTCCTTCTAATTGTTAAAAATTATTATTATTAGTAGTAGTAGTAATAGTAGTAGTAGTAGTAGAAGTAGTAGTAGTAACAGTAGTAGTAGTAGTGTTTTTGTAAGACATAAAAAATGTGCTGAAAACTTTTCTACCAAGCTTATTGGAGTGGTGGAGTTGTACATTCGTACGAGACTTCACAGAAAGTTAATATATTGAAGTTTTTGAATAAAAGAATAAAATCAGCATATATTGCTCATGAATCAGAGAAATGTATTGTTATCAACACAAACATCGGGAAGCGAACATGGAAACCTGGAAACTATTACACAATTACTAATATTAGCATAAAAAAGAAATTTCCAACTAAACCATGGTATGGCTAATGATTTAAAATATTACTTATTATTTAAGTACTGCTGTCCCTTGATCCATATATTTTAAACCCAAAGACTGTTACTGGTGGATAGTTCTCCTTTTGGAATCTCTCATTAAATACTTCATGTTAAACACTGATGTCAAAGGTTAAGAAAACACCCCATGAACTAAGTGAACTATGTATTAAAGTAGTCCTTTTAAAGTTGTTAACTTATGTTCGTGTTTACAATATCTACTTCTTTCTAGTTGTTTGATTCACACTTTAGTATCAGTACCACAGACTAACCAAGTTAGGCAAAAACAAATGAAGTCTGGAGAGTAAAAAAAATTGAGCATCCATAAAAAGAGAGAGGCAAATAATGTTAATATTTCTGTATTGGGGGGGGAAAAAAAGTAAAGCAGCCTCCCATGCTGCATAACAACCTGATATTTACAGTTTTGACTGCTTGTTATTTATTTTCTTTTTTTTTTTTTTTTTACAGTGTGGTGTCTGCTTCTTTCAAAGTTAGAAAAAAAGAATATGATTATACATTCATTGAAAGTGGGAAAAAGGATGTGCTATAGAATGAAAAGATAACTAGAATCTTGCAATGTACAACTGAACTAAATTGCAATATTTTTGTATTGCTTGCATTAATCGAATTCAGTCTCTCTTGTTTCATCTTTCTTTACCTCTGCATTGTAAGATTTGGCTAGAATGGATTTACCAAGAAATTGAGCTGTTCTCACCATCTGTCAAAATGACTCTTTTATCATGCAACTTTAAATAAACATGAAAGTTTTTTAAAATTTGAAGGGTTATTTCTAACCAGGTCTCCTGTTTCTGTTAATGGCAGAAAAGTAATTCAGCAGGTCATCTGGCATCTCTTAATAAAGCCTACACAAGCTGGATGTCAATCTGGAAAATAAAATTATCAAAATTACTGTAAAATTTAGAGTACCCCCAGAGCCTCTCTTTAACCACTGTCAAGCTCAGCAGTAACTGGAGCTCTGTACACACTTGAAAATGTAACCTGCCTTCAGCTGGAAGAGGAATTGTACCACCTGCATGATGCTTTTGCATGATCTCTTTCATAGGAGATACGAGGAATTCAAGGGTTTGGCTGGACTGTAATGCTCTTGACAAACCATTTCTTCATCAACAGTTTCAGCAGTAATTCTGAGTTTAAAATAGCCTTCCTAATAGATGGAAAGATCCAATCACAAATTCATTGTCCTAAAATTCAGCAGGGTATTTGATGTTATCCATAGCACTTAAGCAGGCAGTATTTCCAGAACAAGAGATTCAGAACAGCTAGGTTTAACCTCATGACTCACATTCCATAGATTGTCTTTAACTAAGCTGTAGTGTCTCATCTTGAACTGATATTACGTATCACTCATTACTATCTGTCAGAAGTTGTATTAGTATCTGTAGCAGCTGTTGCATCTTCTGGATGAAAAGTCTCAATGTTTACTTTTAAAATGTCAATCCTTTTGCACTCTCAGTGTTCACAAACCTGTTCATCAGTTTGTTTGCAGCTACCCTAAATATGTGTTTAGAATAAATTAATCAAGCAAGACAATTTAAATATAAGGGGGAAGCTGTAGCAAGCTTCACTTCACAGGACAGTTCTCAAAGGGGTCCTTCCTATAGTGATATTATTTCACTGTGATTTACCATTTGCATCGCCTGTGGAGGGGACTTGCCTAATTTTGGTTACAGACCTGCACTGCTGAGATCTGAAGACAGCACAATTTCTCCATTTAGGTGGAGGCAAAGAGGCCGGAGACCAAGACAGCAGCATGGCTGTTGCAGTTGCTACTCTATCCAGCAATGACATCTGGGTTGGATTCAGACCGTAATTTGCACAATTCACGGTGTAAATGAGAAAATAATTCTAATCATCAGTGAAGACCACCAAGATTCTGACCTGCCATTTCTAGACAACAAACATGCAAAGAAGGAATGGTTAGTTTGTGGCACTTCATTGTTAGCAGAAAATTTCTGGGTGAGCCTATCAACTCTGACACTGAAATTTAAAAACCTAGCAGTTTGGATACACAATAAATTACAGGCTGACCTGGCTTACTTCTAGTCATTGCCAAGATGTTCACCACCTTGAACTAAGGATTGAGTTAAGGACTGAATTAAAGAATGAAGTTAGCTAAAATTTCATCTTGGTGGATTTGTATTTTTTAGGGGTGCAAACTGTATGCGTTCCCTGCTAGTGAAAATAAAGGTGAGTCCTCTCCTTTGAATCAACCTAATCATGAAAGATGCAGTAGATAACCATTGTAATCCTTAGTCTCACTTGATTAACTACTTACTAATGATTTGAAAGTCATCATTCTCTGGTAACAGTTCTTATATCTTATTTATATTATTCCTAGAAAATACCTATAATATTTGCTTATTTTGTCAATAGAGATGAGAGTAAATGTGTTTTATTACAAAAAAAAAAAACAAAAAAACAACAGGTTCTCGTGCCTCTTTTTTTTTTTTGTTGAAGTAATAAAATGCATCATGAGAACACAGAAGTCCTATTAACAGTGACTTTCACAGCATGTCTACATAATGATCCATTGCCTCCAAGTTTCTAAAACTGTATGGATATTTGAAGGAAACTCGTGGATGCAGAACCTGCCATTTCTTCTCTGTAGCCTTGCCACTATGACAGGCAGCATGTTTCAGGCTCCCAGAGGGACAAATGACCAATAATAAATGAAAAGTCTCAGTTAAAAATAAGTTCAGATATTAACTATGTCTGCTGTAATGGCTTCTAAGGATTACCTACAAGTAGTAGCATACACATACTGTCTACCTATCTATCTACCCATCATCTGCTACATGTACACAGGAAAGAAAAAGACCTTAGAAGATGGATTCTACCTCAGCAATTAGTATCCTACTCCACATCTGGACAAGGCAAATAAACGCTGAGCTGAGGATGGTGCTTGCCACAGCGACTGTAACCACAGTCCTTCATGCTGCAGGGTAGAAACCTTTGGTGCAGGAAGTTTCTGTTCCCACTGTGTCCTTTGTGACTCTCTTCTTGCTGAGAGGAAACACAGCTCATGAGACTATCAGTCCAGCACCTACTGAAAGTGCAGCATTTACTAAAAATGGGAAAGAAAACGCATTTTCCTTTGATCTATAATCCATGATCTGCTTTTCCTCTTCACTCTTCATACATATGCACCACATAAAAAACCCACATCTAGTACAAGTTCCTTTCTGTTGTTCATATGTGCAAGCACAGGCTTGATCACTCAAAAGAACAAGCGGGTGGGACACAGCTGGGATCTCTTTCATTAAAATCATACAATTTTTATTCCATGGCTCCACCAACTGTCTTAGAACAAAATCCTTGTACCTTTGTGGTTACATTGTTGTGATGTTTTAAGGATGCTTAGAAGTAAGAAACCCGCAGTTGAAAAGCAGACTCTCTTCTGTCTGCCTTTGTCGCAACTTGATCAGCAAACAGGGATGAACTTCATGCTGGCACGTTCACTTCCATCTGAGCTAGAATAACCAGGAACAGTGTAAATGTTTTTCATTAGTGGACACCCACGACTATAATAATTCATGCTAAAATGTGGATTTATGATAATGCAAACTGTGACTGGAATTTGAGTTTGTTTTTGCAGAAAGAGAGAGAAAGTTGGTTTTCTAAGATAGGATGATAATTAAACTTGGGAACACAAGCAGAACAGCTGAGTGTAAGTAGTTGCTATCCTGCAATTACATATTAAACTATTAGTGATCTCAGAAATGGTTTGCTATTCCACCAATGGATCCATCTAGGTCACTGAATTGAACAAGTATCTAACTTCATTATGAGTTGTGGGAACTATTGTATGATGTCTACTTTTGGATCTGTGTTAGCAGTCTATCTAATTTTCTTTGCTCTGAAAAATGAGATGTGGTTTCAAAGGAGCATCTTTTTGACATTTATGCATAATATGCTTCAAAGCAGGTAACTTCACTCTACAGAGAAGCTCAGCAGTGCCCAATACACATCTGTCACTACAAAAGTACACTGGAAAAATCATGCGCTTAGAAAAAAAAGAACTGGTGTGCTGCTACAGAGTCACTTTTAAGCCATGTTTACAGGCATTTTACTGACACAAGGGTATTTTTGTTCCATCCAAAGAGGAAGCTAACTTAATTAATAGTAAAATATTCCACGTAAAAAATCCTACAAAAGAAAATGTTTGCGTTTCTCAATCCAAAGCACATATCTCAATATAGGATCTACTCATACCTAGATGGTAAACATGTAAATGCATTCAATATATGTGTTGTCAATGTCCATTTTGTGCACAGACATGCATCTAAAAAATGACAATTCAGAAACTGAAAAAAACATCCATTTGACAGTATGATTAAAAATGGGAAGGGATTTTTTTGTTTTGTTTTAAATTATTGAGAGGAAAGAGAGGAAAACCCCATTAAAACTAACCCTGAATTTATAAACACTGACATTTTAGCAAGCTTGGGCTGAAACTCTTTTGTAGCAGATTGCTATTTTTTTTTTGTTTTACACTCTCTGTGTAACTAGATCAAAAGGCAGTATGTAACGGCCAAAGTAGCGTTTGTCAGCCGTTCTTTTTTATTTCAAAACATCTGAATAGAGGTAGGTTTGTACTGTATTTCTAAATAGACAGAGGAAGGCTCTTGTTGGCAGCCCCTTGTTGCAAAATGAATACATGCCATGAGTACAGACCATTTGTCTGCTGATTACAGCAGACCCCGCGGGAGATGATGTTAGCTTTCATTTTCACCTCTGTCTCTGTGTCTCCTTGCTGTGGCATCCCTGCCTTCCCTCCTCCTCCTTGCCTTCATTCCTTATGAGTTGATCTGACTTGGTAGTGGTATATTTAAGACAGTTTTCCAAATTAAAATCACACTAGGATGCTTGAAATGTGTTGACTTCCCTTGAAGATTAACACAGAAAAAGTAGAAAAAAAAAAAAGAAAGAAAAAAGACCTGATCATAATAAATGTACTCGGTATCCATGTGAATCTCACACATATTTCTATAACTGCAATTTAACATTAGTGATAAAAACACTGGATGGAGGGGCACTTAAAATAAAATGTCATGAAATAATAAAAAGGGTATACATTGTAACTGTTTTTCTAATACTTGATTTATAAGCTTTGTCTCCCTTCCCCCACAAATTACCATAACATTTTCTCAGACAAAAAATAAGAAATATTATTTTACTGTGTTAAATATGTAGCTTTATGATTCAGTACTCCCAGAAGCAGTAGTGAATATGTGCTATCAAATCACATGGATTTTACACAACTATTTTCTCTGATATCCAATAAGAAATGTGTACTTACTACAGTAACCTTGCATTACTCATGATACACTTCAGAGAGACAGAGCATGCTGCACCAAGCACATTCAGTAGCCTGCTGTCATTATCTCCCCACTTTACAATATTTTAACAGGAAAAATATATTTTATTGCTCTAGCAAATAATTTTATGAGATTCCAAACTAATATTTAAAATAGGTGAAATAGTCATACCTCAAGACTTCAGAGCAGCACACAGCTACACCACTTGAAAATAATTTCTTCTGATGTAAACTTGATCATTCTTTGACTTTTCACACCCTGACTACACTTGACTATGTTCTTTTCTTTTGTTAGATTGCTGTTGCTGGACTGATACAATAAAAAAAATGTTTTTATGGTTTTATACACAGATTTGTGGAAAAATCTATGTATATTCCCATGTTGCACTTACAATCACTCTAGAGTCAATGGGCGATCCCCCACACATAAGTATGATTTACATACTTACAACTTCATTCATCTAAATCTGTATCAGAGACCAATATTTTTTTGCCCTAAAGTCAGGAGTTGGTTCCTATTTCTCAGAGAAACAAATGAGTCACAGAAAGTGAGCAAAGATGAGGTGGATGCGCAGATATGAGGCAAAAATGAGGGGTGTAACCAAGTTTCTCTGTTAAGCATATGTCTCGGTCTGGAAGTTTGGAAGGAGACATGGGGGTTTTTTTTTGAACATTCCCATGAGTGAAATTAAGAAATAGATGATGTCATATATGATGAGACTATTTATTAAGAAGAGAGAAAATGGTGCAAACAAAACAGAGAATGAAGTAAAAAGGAGAGAGAGAATAAAAAAAAGAAAGACCAGAACAAATGATCCCATGGTCCTCCTTTGATGGAGGAAGGAGGGGGGAAAGATGTCCTGGGCCACTGCTTCCAGCCTGAGATGTCCCTGGTGATATTACCCCCAAGTAAACTGGCATAGCCCAGAGTTTTTATTATGTTCCTAGCTCCACCTGGCTCATATCCACAATGCATAAGTGGGCTTCCAAGGGGTCTTTCATGTGTCTGCAGGGGTCATCTCTGAATGACCTCCATCCCTCTTTGCAGTCCACTGTCAACCACAGCCTGTGGGCAGTTGCTGTCTTGGTGGGCAGAGATAACATCGGGCGGGTCCGGGTGGTTCAGGATGATCTTATCTTTATTGAGACACTTCTCAGTTCTTAATGTAATCACCACCATCACAAGCTGTATTACATGTGTGATGGTTTGAAACTGTCTTTTTAATTTTTCCTTGCAAAGTTCAGAACAGAGAAAGTGAAAGAATGTAAATAAGTCACTATTGGGTGTAAGAAAGCAAAATACTGATTGTTCTAAACACTTCCATTGGATAGATAGAAATGTTTAAGAACTATTACCCAAAACAAAGTAGGCACTCTGCACATTCTGCGTTCGGCAGTGGGGACAGTTGCTGGGCTGTCTGGCTGCTGTTTCTTCTTCTCTTCTGGCTGAAGATAACACGTACTGACCTTGGCAGCTAAGTTAACAAATTTCTGCTTAACTAACTCTGCTTCGCTGTCCAACGGGGTCTGGGGGGAAGCTCCTGGGAGAGAGAGAGGCCCCTTTGGGAGGGTCCCCTTGGGGGGAAGCAAAGGGAGATCGGTTGTGCTTTTCTGTTGATTGTATATATTTGTAAATGTTGTGAATTTTGTATATTTGTACATCTTCATTGCATTTCATTGTAGATTTTAGACTCTGCTTGTAAATACAGCTTTTCATTTGCTTCCAGACTGGGTTAGCCTGGTTATTGTCGGTGGGGGGGAATTTCAGCTCACACCGACACACTTTTTATTTTTGGCGCCCAACGTGGGGCTCGATTGCTTGTATGATTTATTTCTTCTCAGGTTAGGAAGCAAAATGAAGCTGTTTTGGATTCTGAGTCATTCTATTTCATCTATTATCAGTGCAATTGTCTACAGATGGGCCATTTCTTGCATGATAGACAAGATTGTGAGATATGTGGCATATAAGTCATTTCTTTGGGTTAAGAACAAGTTACTGAATGTTGGTGAATTCTGTTGTGGTCTTATTGGGCTAAGAAGCTATGGTAACTCAACTATGGATCTGCTAGCAGACACATTTGAGTTTGTTACTCCTCTTACAACTACAGAGGGTCTTTGGAACCAGTGGTACCCTAGATATCTTGTGCTAGCCTTAATTTTGTTACTTCTTGGAATAATCATATGGCTACTGATAGCACTGTGTCAAGAAAGACATAAGGCTACTTGCTCTTCCAACTCTGCTGTGAATGTGAAAACCAAGCCAGTAAATTTGGTGGCCACTGTAAGCAGAAAGCATAAAGGAGCTGCAGGAGGAGATGCAGATGCTGCAGGAGATGGTGCAGATGGAGATGAGGGTCCTTCTACTCAGGGTCCCTCTGTTAAGAAAGACCCTTCTGATGAGGAAGAGAGGGTTAGCCTTAAAACTCTGGTAGACCTCTTGAGACCCCACATGGATGATGGAGATGTAGGTCAGGATGTAGACCCTGGTAGATTAGCAACTGCTGGCAGAGCCTCTGAACTCAAGGAAATTCAACGGAGGATTACAACAGGATTATGGGGACAGCAACCTCAGGATGATGATGATGATGATGATGAGGATGACATACAGTCAGCTAATCACCCAGAGAGGAAATTAGACATGTGAGGAAGGATTACATCAGAGGAGATAATGAGCCAGTCCTGTCTTGGCTAGCCAGGTGTTTTGATATGGGAGCCCCAGCATTGGTGGTAGGTGACAAGTCGGCCTCCCAGTTGGGGATGCTCTCAAAGGATACTGGCATAGACAGGCACCTAGGCACGTGCATTGGTAAAGTTTCTCTGTGGGCACGCCTCCTACTGGCAGTCTCGTTGAGGTACCCCAGCAGAGATGATTTACCATGGAACCCTAAGCCTTGGACCATAATAGATGAGGGAATCAAGTGTTTGAGAGAATTTGCTGTGAGAGAAATAATATATGGAGATCATAAGACTCTGAATCCTGATGAAATTCCTGTTGGAACAGGCCTTGCCAAAAAGCTCATTAAGCTTGCTCCTCCTAATTATGCTACTATTCTGGCAAGCAGGATTGTGGCAAGAAATTATGGTGGAGTGCCTCCTACTGTTGGCCATTTCACTGACCAAATGAGGCAATTGGAGGATAGTCTTGCACGTACTTCTTTGGTTTCAGCCATTGAAACTCTGTCTGGAGAAATAAAGAATTGCATGAAAGAGCTGAAGGAGGAACTTAAAACCTCCATATCCAACTTGATGAAGGGGGATGATTCTGATTCCTCTTCCTCCAGATGGATACAAGTTTCATCTGTCAGGAACAGACGTGCTCCAAGAAGCCCATTCCAGAATAGGTCAAACCAAAACAGACTGCAGAAGCAATCACGTGGCAGTATCTGGATAACTCTGCGTGATCAGTTTGGTGAGAACATGAACAGATGGGATGGTCAAACAACTTCTGATCTTTTCAAGAGGTTGCAGGAGCTGCAGAGTGGCAGATCCCGAGGTAGCAATACCAGGAGGGTAGCTGTCGCTTCCTCAATTTCCCAGAACAACTCTGATAGCTCCAACAGTGATCCTAATTCTGGTGCTGGACATTGTGCCAGCTGTACATGTGGAGGCAATCCCCACCATTAGGGGTGCCCTGCCTTCCACCAGGGGGAGGTAAGGGATAATGGAGATAACAGAATCTATTGGGATGTGTACATCCAGTGGCCTGGCACTTCAAAATTTCAGAAGTACAGGGCCTTGGTTGACACAGGAGCTCAGTGCACCATAATACCATCAAATTATCAAGGGGGAGAATCTATAACTATTTAGGGAGTCACTGGTGGATCTCAAGAGTTGTTTAAGATAGAGGTTGACATAAGTTTAACTGGGAAGCAGTGGAAGAAGCATACTATTGTAACAGGTCCTAATGCACCTTGTATTTTGGGAATTGATTTTCTGAGAGAAGGGCGTTTTAAAGACCCTAAGGGTTACAAATGGGCTTTTGGAATAGCAACTGTAGAAACTGATGGAGGAAAATTGAAGTTGTCCATTAGACCTGAGCTTTCAGATGAATCTGCAGTTGTGGGACATCATGAGATAGAGGATGTAAAGCTGCCGGTTGCTTCCCAAACTGTGCATCACAGACAATATAGAACTAACCGTGACTCTTTGGTGCCCATTCAAAACTTGATTCGTCAGTTGGAGAGTCAGAAGGTCATCAGCAAAACTCATTCACCTTTCAACAGTCCAATCTGGCCTGTGCGAAAGCAGAATGGAGAATGGCGTCTGACAGTTGATTTCCGTGCCTTGAATGAAGTAACTCCACCCATGAGTGCAGCTGTACCAGACATGATGGAACTCCAATATGAGCTGGAATCCAAGCAGGCCAAATGGTATGCTACCATAGACATTGCTAATGCTTTCTTCTCTATTCCCATAGCAGAGGAATGCAGGCCTCAGTTTGCTTTCACCTGGAGAGGCATTCAGTACACATTCAATCGTTTGCCCCAGGGGTGGGTTCACAGTTCAACCATCTGCCATGCAGTGATCCAGGATGCTTTGGAGAAAGGTGGAGCTCCAGAACACATTTAGTTCATCGATGACATCATCGTCTGGGGTGAAACTGCTGAAGAAGTCTTCAAGAAAGGTAACAAAATCATTGACATTCTCTTGCAAGCTGGTTTCGCTATCAAGCGAGACAAGGTGAAAGGACCTGCCAGGGAAATCCAGTTTCTGGGAGTGCGGTGGCAAGATGGTCGCCGTCACATCCCAATGGATGTGATAAACAGAGTCTCCACCATGGTAAATCCCATCAACAAGAAAGAAACTCTGCGTTTCTTAGGCATAGTGGGATTTTGGAGACTGCACATTCCTGGATACAGTCAGATTGTGAAACCTCTCTATGATGTGACTCGAAAGAGAAACAGTTTCCAATGGGGTCCTGAGCAACAAGCAGCCTTTGACCAGATCAAGCGAGAGGTAGTCCAAGCGATGGGTCTGGGACCTGTTCGAACTGGTCCAGACATTAAGAACATTCTGTACACGGCCGCGAGTGACAATGGTCCAACCTGGTGCTTATGGCAAAGAGCTCCAGGGGAGACACGAGGATGTCCTCTTGGTTTCTGGGGTCGTGGCTACAGAGGCTCAGAGGCAAACTACGCTCCAACAGAGAAAGAGATTTTAGCTGCTTATGAAGGAGTGAAAGCTGCTTCTGAAGTGATTGGAACTGAGTCACAACTTCTTCTAGCTCCTAGATTGCCAGTTCTGAATTGGATATTCAAAGGCAAAGGTTCTTCACCACATCATGCAACAGATGCTACCTGGTCTAAGTGGATGGCTCTGATAGCACAGAGAGCTCGAATGGGAAATCTCGAAAGGCCTGGTTTGGTGGAGGTGATCACAAACTGGCCAGAAGGCACAAGCTGTGCAAAACCTCCAGAGGAGAGAGTAGCTCGTGCTGAGGAAGCTCCTCCTTACAGTGATCTGTCTGATGATGAAAATAGATATGCTTTGTTTACAGACGGTTCCTGTCGTCTTGTTGGGAACAAGCGGAGATGGAAATCTGCAGTGTGGAGTCCAACGCGCAGAGTTGCAGAAGCGAGAGATGGAGAAGGAGAATCCAGTCAATTCGCAGAGGTAAAAGCTGTCCAGCTAGCTCTTAACGTAGCTGAACGTGGGAGATGGCCAAAGCTTTATCTCTACACTGACTCGTGGATGGTAGCCAATGCCTTGTGGGGTTGGCTGAAAGACTGGAAAAAGAATGGCTGGCAGAGGAAAGGAAAGCCTATCTGGGCTGCAGATCTGTGGCAAGACATTGATGCTCGCATTGAGAGAATCCCAGTGAAAGTGAGACACATCGATGCTCACATTCCTAAGAGCAAAGCTACAGAGGAACAACAACACAACCATCAGGCAGATCTAGCTGCAAGAGTTTCCCAAGTGGACACAAACTCTGATCCTGATCCTGATCTTGACCTGAAACACCGAGGTGAGCTGTTCTTAGCTCGGTGGGCCCATGACTCGTCAGGACATCAAGGCAGAGATGCAACCTACCGATGGCCTCGTGACAGATCCATTGACATTTCCATGGATGTTATCACACAAGTTATCCATGACTGTGACATTTGTGCTGCTATTAAGCAGGCAAAGCGGATCAAGCCCTTGTGGTACGGTGACCGATGGTCCAAGTACAAGTATGGTGAAGCCTGGCAGATTGACTGCATCACTCTACCTCGTTCTCGATCTGGTAAGCAGTATGTGCTGACTATGGTAGAGGCAAGCACTGGATGGCTGGAAACTTATCCAGTTCCTCATGCAACTGCACATAACACCATTTTTGGCCTGGAGAGACAAATCCTGTGGAGACAAGGAACTCCAGAGAGGATTGAGTCAGACAACGGAACTCATTTCAAGAACAATCTTGTAAAAAGCTGGGCCAAAGAGCACGGCATCGAGTGGATATTCCACATTCCCTACTATGCACCAGCTGCAGGGAAGATCGAACGCTACAACGGTTTGCTGAAAACCACTCTCAAAGCCATGGGGGGTGGATCTTTGAAAAACTGGGAGAAACATTTAGCACAAGCAACCTGGTTGGTGAATAGTAGAGGTTCAGTGAATCGAGCTGGACCTGCCCAATCAGATTTGTTGCAAAAGGAGGAAGGTGATAGAGTTCCTGTTATCAGAGAAAAGAATCTGTTAGGCAAAACTGTTTGGGTATTTTCTCCTTCAGGAGAGGCCAAAACTGTCCGAGGGGTGGTTTCTGCTGAAGGTCCTGGTCACACCTATTGGGTGATACAAGAAAATGGTGAAATTCAGTGTATTCCACAAAGAAATCTAACTTTGGCTGAGAGAGGTTAAATTCAGAGTGTTGCGCAGATACAGCATCGCGCCCAAGAGGAGAGTTCATGAGATCTACGGTGCATGAACCCTGAGAGCCCTGAGTCACCTGAGCGTCTCTGTTCCTTCCTTCACTCCATCTGCGAGGAAACAAGCTGTTTGCTGTTTTTCCTGTGATTTGACTTTTTTGAATCATCTACATCTGAGATAGCTGGAATGGACTATGGTCTTTATTCGCCTATTGTTGTAGATATTATTATTATTAGATTAGATAAATGGTAGTAGCAGCCAATGGAATTGTTTAGAAGGGGTGGACTGTTATGGTTTGAAACTGTCTTTTTAATTTTTCCTTGCAAAGTTCAGAACAGAGAAAGTGAAAGAATGTAAATAAGTCACTATTGGGTGTAAGAAAGCAAAATAACGATTGTTCTAAACACTTCCATTGGATAGATAGAAATGTTTAAGAACTATTACCCAAAACAAAGTAGGCACTCTGCACATTCTGCGTTCGGCAGTGGGGGCAGTTGCTGGGCTGTCTGGCTGCTGTTTCTTCTTCTCTTCTGGCTGAAGATAACACGTACTAACCTTGGCAGCTAAATTAACAACTTTCTGCTTAACTAACTCTGCTTCGCTGTCCAGGGGGGTCTGGGGGGAAGCTCCTGGGAGAGAGAGAGGCCCCTTTGGGAGGGTCCCCTTGAGGGGGGAGCAAAGGGAGATCGGTTGTGCTTTTCTGTTGATTGTATATATTTGTAAATGTTGTGAATTTTGTATATTTGTACATATTCATTGCATTTCATTGTAGATTTTAGACTCTGCTTGTAAATACAGCCTTCATTTGCTTCCAGACTGGGCTAGCCTGGTTATTGTCGGTGGGCGGGGGGGGGGAATTTCAGCTCACACCGACACAACATGTTCAAGAGAGGATTCTCTCAGAATAATCTGGGCTTTCAGTTTTTTCAAGCTTTCCTGTTTCCAAAGGAAGAGCTTAAAATGGAAACCCTGTATGCTTAATTCAACGAACCTTGAAAAATATGCAGACAGCCTGATAACCTATAAGACATATGGGATCCATTCACCTTCACACGGAAATGATTCCCTTAAAGGAAGTCCTTAATTCCTTCTTACTCAGAGAAGGGAATCTTGAAATCTTCCTGATGAAGAACCTGTCCTCTCTAGTTAAGGGGTTTGTGAGCTCAAACCAGTCACAGTGACCTCTTCCTGCTGTGTGCCAGAAACGTGTCTTTTCATTGATTTTTACAGTATTCTTGTGAGGAAGACTGCCTCACTATGGACCTGTGTAGTGCTTGCATGCATGAGATAGGAAGACTGAATTGTTCAGTAGTGGCTGAAATACAGAGAATCCTTTAATTTTTTTCTGTTTCATTATTCATCAGTGCAGGCATGAGAATAGAGGAAATATCATGTTATGATAGACATTCTGCTCCACATAACTCATGAAGAGTTTGGCTAAATAAAGCATTTAGGTTATTGAAGGAACAATTACAGGAATTATCGTTGTTATGAGACTTGAACCACAATGTACCAACATACACGCTTTAGATTTTTTTTTTCTACGTGTGGAAATCTGTTATAAAAGACAACATAATTATGATCAATCTGGTTGTGGTGACTTGGGGAATAGGTCTTGATTTAGAAGAAATTATTTTTTTTCAGAGTGATTTTGCAAACCCCAACTGTATTTCAACAGCCACTGAAGCTGAAGGCAGATTGATACATTTTCCCTAGTCGACACATAAGAATAGGGAGTGAGGAAAGGTGAAATAGCTGAAAATCAAATAAACCTCCACATCATGAGAGAGAGATATAGCAGTATGTTATTATCTTAGTAGTTCGCTTTGACTGAGAGCAAAGTGAAATGATGAGACTAAGGTGGTGAAAGCATTACATAATGTCTGGCTTCACATATTTCTTGTTCAGTGACTGCAGCTGTAGTAGCAAAAGAGCTTAAGAAAAAAGAGATGCAGCAGATAATAAAGGATTCCTGATAAAGGTCTGCTTACCCTATACTGAAGTCTTGGAAATATCTACATTCTGAAATATTTTTACCCTAGCTGCCATTACTTTGTGCAGACTTTGGAGTTAAATTACTTTGCTGATGCAACTATTGCATTATGAAATAAAATATTCCTATACACCTTACACATATTATAAATGTTATTCTTTAAAAATTAGCTGTTGAATTACTGGCATTTGTTTTGGTTTGTTTTATTCTGTTTTTTACACACACTGAGGTTGTAATCTTTTTGACATTTCCCCCATTATCATTGAAAGCAATATTCCACTTTCCTTGTCTTCTACATAGAATCATAAAATTGTCAGGGTTGGAAAAGATCTTATGATAAAGGCTACATTAGGCCCAGAATTATGCCCCATATATTGACAAAACATGTCCCTACATGTTTTGCTCAAACCTCCCTTCCCCCTCAGACCTGAGAGAACAAAGGGACAGGCATCAACAAGCTGGGGTAAACAACCCAACCTGACTTGTTGAGGTAAACAAAAGCACAAGCTCACCTTATGGGGTGCTTGTGCTGTTGTTGTGCTTCCTCCAAGTATTGGCATATTCTGGCCATATGCTTTGCTATTGGCTAAAAATGTATTTGTCAAGCATTTTACTATTGGCTAAATACAAGCCTTGAACAAATTATAAATATTACCCAAATTGTAAACAACTTGCTCTTTTGCTACTAAGCTTTTTGTGCTCCTGCTCTATTGGTCCTGAACATGCTCTGCCCTCATGCACATATTCTGCCTTTGTCTGCAGTCCAGAGAGAAGCCTTGCTACCTGGGAAGTGCCATTGTGCCTCAGTTTACTTGGGAATCAGCAAAGAGTCCTTTGCATAAGCTGCACTGAACTACAGCCAGCTTCACTAGGGGTAGTCTGTAGGCCCGCCGGTTGGAGGAAGCTGCCTAAACATGCCCTGAAGAGACAAAGCCCCACTGGCAAAGCCTCACCAGCCAGGGAGAAATTGCCCAAATCCTTTTTGGCAGTTCTAAGCATGGCTACTGTAAGCCAAGCTGCAGACCTGCAAGCCAAAGCCAGTCTGTGCACCTGCCACTTTCAAAAGCCAGAACCTCACCCAGCTGCTCCTGTATGCTCGCCACAAAGTCATGGGAGAAGGGAGCCCCACTGCCTGTTGCTCCACACTCAAGAGCCCAAGTGCCAGGGAGATCTAGAGCAGCATCTGTCTCCTGCCGGTGCTGTCTGTGAGTGTCCCAGACAGCTCAATCATTCCTTAGCTGAGCAAGGGTGGAAAGCTGCTCCTCACTGCCCCCTCGCACTCTCCAGCCTCTCTGGGAGGGGAACTGCACACCCACAGCATACTGCAGACCACACAGCATCACCAGTGATGGAAGCGCCTGAGAGCCTGTTCCAGGTGAACCAGCCTCCAGCGCACCCCTGTGGAGCCCACACCGCACCACGCAGCAGCAGGAGAAAGCTGCCTCCACCACTTCTGGAAGGGACCGCCCCCAGAGCCAGCAATGGAACCAGCCACAGAAACCAGTTTAGCAACCAGCTTGGCAACCAGCTTAGCAAGTGAAACTGTATCTTTCCAATCTTCACGTGTAACACCAGTTTCGGTTGTGTTTAAAATACCCACGCTTTAGTCTGTATGGTGTTGTAACCTGTGGTTTATAATGCAGCAGCCCGGTATGCCTGGAGTTATAATTTTTGAGTGAAAATTCGTTTAAGTCTCTTTGAAATGTTCCTCTAAACTGTATGTACCTGACACCTAGCTTCACTGCTGCATTCAGCTGCCAGGTGCCTGCCGAGGTCCCATGGCAGAGAAGTGGCAAATTGCATTCAAGTTCTTATTGAATAACTGTTTTGTACTTTTCTAATCTGGTTCAAAATTGTTAAACCAGTTTAAGGAATATACACACGACCGTACACTACCATCTGCATATAGCTGTATATATATAGTTATATGCACACTGTTAAAGGGTTATTAATAATGTTTCATATAAATAAATAATAAGTAGTATTATTGTTAATATTTTATATTGCAAATTAGTAACCATGACAGACCTCAAGGATCCTCTAGTTCCAATCCCACTGCCAAGGGCAGGAACCCCTCACACTAGATCAGGTTGCTCAGAGCACCATCAAGCCTGGCCTTACAAACCTCCAACAATGGGGCTTCTGCCACCTCCCTGGGCAACCAGTTCCAGGATCTCACCTCCTTCATGGTGAAGAATTTCTTCCTAACATCCAAGCTGAATCTACCCACTTCTAGTTTAGCTTCATTCCCCCTAGTCCTATCACTACCCAACACCCTGAAAAGTCCCTCCCCAGCTTTCTTGTAGGCCCCCTTCAGATACTGGAAGGCAACAATAAGGTCTCCTCAGAGCCTTCTCTTCTCCAGACTGAACAGCCCCAACTCTCAGTCTGTCTCCATAGGAGAGGTGCTTCAACCCTCTGATCATCCTCATGGCCCTTTCTGGACATGTTCCAGCATGTCCACATCCTTCTTGTAATAGGGACTCCAGAACAGGATGCAGTACTCCAGGTGGGGTCTCATCAGAGTGGAGCAGAGGGTGAGAATCACCTCCCTTGACCTGCTGGCTATGCTTCTCTTGATGCAGCCCAGGACGTGATTGGCTTTCTGGGCTGCAAGTGCACACCGACAGCTCATGTTGAGCTTCTCATCCACCAGCACCCTCAAGTCCTTTTCTGCAGGGCTGTTCTCAAGTCAGTCACTGCCCAGCCTGTATTTGTGCTTGGGATTGCCCCAACCCAGATGCAGGACCTTGCATTTGGTCTTGTTGAACTTCCTGAGGTTGGCTTGTGCCCACCTCTCCAGCCTGTCAAGGTCCCTCTGGATGCCATCCCTTCCCTCCAGCATGTCAGCTGCACCACACAGCTTGATGTTGTCAGTGAACTTGCTGAAGGTGCACCCAATGCAGCTGTCCACGTCAGTTGCTTGATTTTCATCTATTAATGTTCTGATTTTGTCATAAAAGGCCACCAGTTTTGTCAGGCAGGATTTGCCCTTGATGAAGCCAAATCACCTCTTCGTTATTCTTCCGTCTCAGCAGTGCATCCAGGGGGATCTGCTCCATGATCTTACCTGGCACAGATGTGAGACTGACTGGCCTATAGTTCCCTGGGTCATCCTTCTTTCCCTTTTTGAAAATGGGAGTTGTATTTCCCCTTTTCCAGTCAGTGGGCACCTCCCCAGACTGCCACAACTTTTGGAATATAACAGAGAGTGGTTTAGCAACCTCATATGCCAGTTCCCTCAGCACCTGTGGTAGCATCTCATTGGGTTCCACAGACTTGAATGCTTTTAAGTTTTTCAGATGGTCACGAACCTGATCTTCATTCACAATGGGCAGTTCCTTTTTCCAGTCCCTGCCAGTATATTCCATTATTCCAGGAGTGCAACTGGAGCCCTTGCCAGTGAAGACTGAGGTAAAGAAGTCATTGAGAACCTGAGCCTTCTCTATGTCACTTGTCACCAGCTCGCCTATTTCCTTTCTGAGGGGGCCCACTAGTCTTCATTTTGCCATTAATGTACTTATAGAAACTTTTGCTATTCCTCTTGATCTCCCTGGCTAGATTTAATTCTAACTGAGATTTGGCTTTTCTAACCAGGTCTCTTGCTGCTTGGGCAGCTTTCTTACATGTCAACCATTCTAGCTGTCCTTTCTTTCACTCCTTGTAGAGTTTCTTTTTGTGTGACAGTGTGTCCAGGAGCTCCTTGCTCATCCAGTCAGGTCTCCTAGCATTCTTTCCTGCCTTCCTCTTTGGCAGTATACTTTGCTCCTGGACATGGACAAGGTGGTCCTTGACCAGCTGTCCTGGGCCCCTCTTCCCTCTAGGGCTTTGTTCCACAATACTTTAGCCAGCAGATCCCTGAAGCGATCAGTCTGCATGCCTAAATTCAGGGTTGTAAGTTTTTCTTTTCAGGGTCAGTTTTTATGGCTGGCCTGAGGTGAGTCAACCTTGGTGGCACTTCTGGCCCTTGTGGCACTTTTGGCTTTGTGAGACCTTGTCTTTGCGAGCCCTTGTCTTTGCGAACAACCAGCTCCTCCTGTAGAGCCTCATACCTGTTCTGCAAGGGCATTGTAGGTGATGTGCTTCTTAAAGGAGCTCTCTTGTTCCATTTGTATCATTTGTTTCATTGGGTTGCGACCTGTTCCCATTGACCCTGCACATGTGAGTTACTACAGTTACTACAGGAAAGCTGGGGGGTTTACTGATGAGAGGATATCAAATCCTCTGCTCCACTAAGAGTTAACTCCTGTTTTCGTAAAGATCAGTTTGTGGGCATAATCAATTTCCCTCTCGTTCTCCCTGATGTTTCTCAACCTACTCACCTCTTCCCTGAGCTCCGTCACTTCATCCTGGAGATGTGCCACCTAGCTGAGCAAGTCAAAAAACTGCTCACACCACATGCAACCATAGTCAAGGTTTCTCCCTGTTGTCACTGAAAGGCTGTGGCATTCCTCACAGCCTGTGTCCTGAATACCAATACTCATTTTGGTGGGTGCAGAGAGCACAGTCTTCCTCCTCTGAGTAGCCACCATGATTCCTACAGTAAAACTGAAACACCTGGTGTCCTGCCCACAAGCCCTGCTTGTGCGAACTATCAAGTTTACTCAAAAGGAACCCCTGGGGCACACTCAATCACTATTTACTCTCCTTGTGCCTGTTTGCCTGCCTGTACAATTGGCCAAGTGCTCCCAGATGTCTGACCACATCCCTTCCCCACTAACTGTGTTCGAACAAGCAAGAAGGCTAGTTACCTCACAGTTTGCAGCCTGAGAGCCTCTTCTGGTTTTGCTGGGTGCCCTTAGCCACATCATCCTCTCAGACACCTTTGCAAGAGGCACAGAGTTGTGTTGGGTGTCCTTTCTCCCTCTCTCTCTATTTGTCTCCCTGTCTCCAGGAGACCCCTTTCCTCTTCTAAAAATCATGGTACAGCACAGAGCTAGCTGGTGCTAATGCAGTTGCCTCGCAGTTCGCAATCTATTAAATGCATCTGGTTAACAATTTCCTCTGGAAAAAAGCTGAAGGTCCTAAAAGACCTTAAGACTCTATCTTCCTTAATGAAGCTGCTACCTTTTGCGACTCCATCTTAAACTGGAAGTTCTACGCAGTAAGGACTTTAGAAATTTACGTATGCAAATTTAAGTTTGGGAAAGGATTCTTTCAATTTTTAGTATGTAGCAGGATGAAACAAGAGAATGTATGGAATCTTAAAGTCATAATTTATTTATTTGTTTTTTTGTTTGTTTATTTGTTTATTGAAAATTATACTCCTATTGGAGTAGTCTTTTGTTTGGCCAAAACTAAGGGATGACATATACTGCATCAAGGTAATGTCATATGGGGAGTTTTCAGATGGATTTACCTGTCTAGCAGGGAAGATGTTCAGGAAAAGGACTAAGGATCTGAAATTTTGAGTTCCCCTCTATAAAGCAATGAAACAACGCACATTGCATTCTTCCTATCAATGAAGTTTTTTAAAAACTTGATCTGGCAGACTGATCTTTATTCCCAAAAAGATATATTTTAACACAGTGCTGAATACCATGAGCTCCCATTGGATTGTAAAGGTGTAAACAGAGGCCAAGACACCAGAGTTCAATTTGTTGTACTAGATTGCAACAACTCTTTTCTAGAGAACACAAGGGACACCTGGTTGTTAAACTATTCAAGGCTACACTGGCAGAAAAAATGCTGCTTCCTACTAAGGCTCTGATCCATGAGTATGTTAAAGATAGGCATATTTTGAAATAAGAGGAATCTAATCATGTCCAAGTAACAGTTGGAAAGCCTAAAGCTAAGCAGGTACTTAGGGTTTTTTCCAGACTGAGACTTCAAGACCCAGTTATACCACTGAACATTGTATTTATATGGAAATATGGGGAAAGTGGATAAAAGAACTGGTCTTTCAGTATTACCATTAAACACATCACTCTCTTCTTATAACTGTGTTACATTCCTATCTAATTCCTCTCCCAGTCCAAATCTAAGCATATTCCCGCTTAGATCTCTAATCATAAATAAATATTAAGCATATTAATATATGTCTGAAGGGTTAAGTAAGCCTTTACAATCATTTTATTTAGCAAATGATTCCCTTATTGCTTTACTTTTAGAATTGCTTTCTCTTTTTCCCTCTCAGTTTTGTTAAATCAGAAATGTATCTGATTGAGTTTGAAACTTTCCAGTTTATGTAACTCAGTCTTTTCTTTTTATTTTTTGTTTGTTTTTTGATTTTGAGATACTTAATTCTGAAGAGCTAGATGGACACTGCCTTCTACCTCTTCCTACATCTAAAAGGATGATCTCAGACAAACTTGCAGTGGTAACGTGGGGTAAAGAAGTGCTTTTAATCAAATAAGTGTCCATTAGGTGAACAAGCTAGCATGTTTTAACAAGTTACTAGTTCACAACTGAAAACTATTATAAATCACACGAAATATAGTAAGTGAACAAGTGAAAGGATGTTTTCCACAGCAAAAGCAAGGAAAGTCAGAGTGCTGACACCATTTTGAACGGGAGAAGGCCGCTCATTGCCATTTACTCTTCTCTGAAAACAGAATGTAAGTTGACTTGCTGCAATTCTATATTCTATAGTTGTGTTTCCAGTGAATTTCTTTCACTGGCAGTGCCAGTTTTAGCACTTGTCTAGTTACATTTTCCTGATGTAAAAATCTCTTGTTCATCACATACCTCCCAAAAAAGCACAGATGAGGAAGTACTGTGTTGGAAATTATCTGGCAAGATGATGTCAAGACCAGGGACAAGCAACTGGAATCATTTATCTGGGCCTCAGCAAAGCTTTTAACACTGTCCCTCACAACCACATGGTCTACAAACTGGTGAAATTTGGGTTTGATGGATAGACAAATAAGTGGATAAAAAACCTGCTTGATGGCTGCACCCAAAGAGTGGCTGTCAATAGGTCCATGTCCAAGTGGAGGCCAGTGACAAGTGGAGTCCTCAGGGATCAGTCCTGGGTCCACTCTTGTTTAACATCTCTGTTGGTGAAATGGACAGCGGCATTGGGTGCACCCTCAGCAAGTTCACTGACAACATCAAGCTGTGTGGTGCAACTGACATGCTGGAGGGAAGGGATGCCATTCAGAGAGACCTTGACAGGCTGGAGAGGTGGGCACAAGCCAGCTTCATGAAGTTCAACAAGACCAAATGCAAGGTCCTGCATCTGGGTTGGGGCAATCCCAAGCACAAATACAGGCTGGGCAGTGACTGACTTGAGAACAGCCCTGCAGAAAAGGACTTGAGGGTGCTGGTGGATGAGAAGCTCAACATGAGCTGTCGGTGTGCACTTGCAGCCCAGAAAGCCAATCACGTCCTGGGCTGCATCAAGAGAAGCATAGCCAGCAGGTCAAGGGAGGTGATTCTCACCCTCTGCTCCACTCTGATGAGACCCCACCTGGAGTACTGCATCCTGTTCTGGAGTCCCTATTACAAGAAGGATGTGGACATGCTGGAACATGTCCAGAAAGGGCCATGAGGATGATCAGAGGGTTGAAGCACCTCTCCTATGGAGACAGACTGAGAGTTGGGGCTGTTCAGTCTGGAGAAGAGAAGGCTCTGAGGAGACCTTATTGTTGCCTTCCAGTATCTGAAGGGGGCCTACAAGAAAGCTGGGGAGGGACTTTTCAGGGTGTTGGGTAGTGATAGGACTAGGGGGAATGAAGCTAAACTAGAAGTGGGTAGATTCAGCTTGGATGTTAGGAAGAAATTCTTCACCATGAAGGAGGTGAGATCCTGGAACTGGTTGCCCAGGGAGGTGGCAGAAGCCCCATTGTTGGAGGTTTGTAAGGCCAGGCTTGATGGTGCTCTGAGCAACCTGATCTAGTGTGAGGGGTCCCTGCCCTTAGCAGTTGGATTGGAACTAGAGGATCCTTGATGTCCCTTCCAATCCTAACAATTCTATGATTCTATGAACAGCAAATTCCATCTCCACCAACAATCATAATTACTGCCAGTTATAAGTGGATTTGGAATTACTTGTTTCAACCAATGCTTACTTTAGGCCTTAAGCTACTATCAGAATACACAAAAACAACAATATAAACTCGCTTTATAATTTATTTTAACTCATTATTGCTGTTGCTATAGTATTTAAAATTATTTCAGTGTATGCACAACAGTGAAGATTATTAGTCTGCATAAAAATAAGTTTTTTTTTTTGTAGAAGAAAAATGTTTTTGATGAATTAAGTTTTCAATCCAGAATACCTGGACCTACAGAAGAGACTCAGCCTTGACCAAGGACTTTGACAAGGCTCTTGAATTTCCAAGAAAGAAGCCTGAAAAAGCAGATTCTGAAATCCAGTAATATTTACTATCTAAATTTAATGATTCAAAAGTACTGAATCAGAGGCAGAAATGTTAAAGTAATTACACTGAAAAGTCAGTTTAATGAATGTGCAATATATGAAAGCATTATTTCTATAATATTTTCTATTGCTCAGTTGATCATTTTTGTTGTTCATTTACCTATGTTATGTAGTTCTGGTATGAATTAATTTCTCCAATATTCGTTTTTCTTCCATATGGCTTCATAGCTAACTACTAAAAAGATCTTTAAAGAGACCTTTGTACTTGAGCAAACTTTGAAATATAACTTATCTAAACAGAACTCCATTCCCATTTCATGTTTTTCGTTTTGTTTTTTTATTTTAATTATTATTTTTAAGAATTCCAGTCCTCCTTGCCATAATTTTCAGAAATATTTGTTTGAACAAAGACTTTAATCTTTACTCTTTCTATTCAACTTTTTATTTAATTTGAAAACATGACAGCATTATTGACTATTAAAGTCTAGGGTCTTGATTCTGAAAAAAATTATCTTCATGTATAAATTTATTTCCACCAGTAATTCCTCAGCTACTTAACTGAAACACAGTATGAGATTTGTGATAATGCACACAAACAGGATTGTTCACTACATCCAGTCATAATACATGTTCATGTGATATAAATGTAGTATTTTTTCCTAAATTCAGGCTTAAAACAAATTATCAGGTCGAAAAAATTTGTCTCATTAGAACTACAGGAAATAACAGAGAAAACCCATCTCTCAGTCTGCTATGACTCAGAAATTACATTTGGAAGAAGATTGTTGAAAGATCCTGTAGGAACCACGAATGTTTGGGAATTACTACATAACTCTTGAGTTTACATTTTTTGCGATAGTATTCTTTCAAGTGTTTATAAAAAAGCCCCCCTACATTAGAAACACTGAACAAGAAAAAGTAATTTTATGGTAGGCACCACAGTAATCAAGAACATACTTCTGCACATTTGCATTTTAAGACTTTACCCACTATTCAGTCTGAAATAGATTGATGAGTTGATGTCAAGAGATAAGTAGGCAAAGTGCAACTTTTAAGAAGACAGCGTTGGAAAATAAAATTAAGTGAAACGGAATAATAGTGCAGGAAGAGTCTGTGAAGAAAAATGTGAAGAAAAAAGATGATGAATATTTTGACATTCATGAGGTTCTTCTGCTCTTATGGAGAGGCTGAAGCTCAGCCAGAAACTGGCTTGATGGCCCATATAAATGCCTTATTGCAACTGGCATGAACTCTACTTCCCAGGAAAAAAACGAAGGTATGCTTTCTATATTTTCTTTCTTTTCATGACAATTACTTTGTATCACAGTGGTTCAACCTCTCCCCAGGAGGACCCTCCACATCTACAAGAGAAAAAGGAAGATTAATCAACACCAAGTCAGAGAATCAGGGACTGTCTGACACCTTCTTAAGAAGACAGATTATGTCTTATTCCCATAATATAATACTAGCAATTTTTAAGACCAGATTGAGGTCAGCAATAGTGGCTGCAGGTTCTGAGGCTATGCACGAGTAATGATTTACTTCAGAAAAGAGCACCCAAGACACTTAATGAGAGGGAGAGTAATAATTTTATATCAATATGCAAAATTGCTGACTTTGTTATTTCTTGGCAAATTCTCTTGAGCCCAAACCTGGCCCAATATTACCTTTACAAAAGGACTCCTTGTGAATGAGATACGGTTCGTTTAAAAAAACATCAAGACCCATTTCTCCCTGTTGTTGCAGCTATGACATGCTTTGGGCCTCGGTTATCTACTTCATCTTCATGGCATCCTTATGCATCTCTCATATAAAAGAAAGATAAATTTTAACCTTCAAAACATTGATCTTGGCAATAAATATTCTACTGGAAACAAAATTTCAAAGCCCAGAAATGTGAAGAGTGCATTCACACACACAAGGGACAAATAAGGACTTAGCAAGAACTGGTTTGCTACCCTTGTGGACTTCTGTAGAGCTAACAAGTCAAGAGATAACAGTTGAACAGAATCATATGATAATCATATGATTATATTTTTTGATATGTTGCATATAAAAATTCATTCAGAGCTTAAGTTGTCCATTATTGTACAATTTAATCATATTTAATGCCTAGTTGTGTGCTATGCAGATCAGACCCATTTGTACAAGACTGTGCAATGTGGAGCTGGTTCAAATCAATGAATAGCTTTCTCATTACTTCACCCTATTCTGCTGTCTCTTTTCCCGTCTTTTGTAATGTAATGGAGGACAGCTGTGGCAGTGAAGCGAATATTAACTAACCTCAGAGCTCAGCAGATTGTGGCTTTAATCCCTGCAAATACCACTAAAATCAAAATTTAATTACAGTCAGTGTAGCTCTGTTAATGCCTGAAAAATATTTAACAATTAGTGGCCGGCTTAATTAAGCAAACTGCCTTTCACAAAGCAACTGAAAAGTTTTTCTCTGTATTTTATCCTTCAGACTAATTAGTTCTGATGTAAGCTTACAACACTTCATTTACTGTTACTGAGTCTGCTGTATTACTGATCTAGTTGCTTGGGCTTAACAGCCTGTAGTTGTTAAAAGAAAAAAAAATCATTTAGCATTACTAACCCTTAAAAATAAAAAGTACTTTCTATTAATTTTCATTAGTTATTTAGTCATATGCAGTTACATAGTTAAAGACATCTTCGCTATGATCATATTATTTACATTGGTTCAGTATGTGTTGAATAACACATAAATTAGGTGACAGCCATGTCTATCAAAGGGCAATGCCTTACACAGGCCAGATGAAAAAAACATTATTATATCTGAGCTTAGTGAAAAGACTCAGCCCTGTGTGGTCTGATTCAGGTATTTGTTTAGAAAATCTCTGACAAAAAGTGAGAAATACAGTGTAAGAGAGAGCTTGCACCAGACTTTAACAATGAAGTCTTGTAATTTCAATTAACATGACATTGCTTTGGTCTTGCTTGATTCTGCTGTTATAGTACATGATCCACTGCTCTTGTTTTACTAGACTTCAATAAAGTTACATTCCTGAATATGGATAGTTACAGATGAACCATTTGCTTTCTGAAAATACAAGCATTTCAAAAATTCCTCTAAACTATGGCTTGAATTACAACTTTGCTGTCTGATATCTTAAAAAAAAAATTCTTCAACATTTTAAAGACCAAGATACATTACACCAGTATTTGATATATTGATTTGATGGAACATTCCTCCATACCATACCGGCTAGCATAGATTCATTTAAAAGTATTGACAGATACTTGCCTGAGAATAGTTAACTATACATATTTTCAACTTTTCAAGATAAAGTCTTTACCTCTTCGTCTAATAAATGCTATATTTGTAAATTTATGAATATCTGGAGGAGTGAGTACAATCACCTTAACAAGTGAGGATGAATTCTCTGAATAAGGACCACTACCTACACAGAAAAATTTCTTAAATCTTTTTCATCCTTAAGAAGTTATATTTCATACGACCCAAGCAACATTTGAAAATTCATAATGTTTAGTTTGAATCCTCAGATGAATCCCCTGAAAAGAAAGCTTATCATGCATGTATCACACTCAGATTATTTAGAAGAGCAGAGAATGCAGGTTTGCTGCTGAACTAGCTGGATAGCAAATAAAATGTGTTTAAGAAATGAGATTGCCTTAATCCAAGTACAGAAAACTGAAGTACGAAACTGGTTAGGACTATTTTAAATCAGAATGTTTTATTCCTACAATATCTATCACTAGAATTTAGGGGAACATGGCTTAGCTGCCTGCTTTCTACAAAGGATGGACATTATAGAGTATAGATGAATTGTTTCAATTTAAAGAAATATGTATTTTGCTTCATACATAGAGGGATTCTTTTCCCAATTTAAAGCAGCTGATTTTGTAAAAGCTATCTTTTGTTGCCAAAGACAAAAGAAATAAGAATTAAATCAATATGAAATGGAATGTATGAAGGAAAAATATGCATAGTTTCATACAATTCAACATAATTGGCAGCCTTTGCTCATGGTTGATTGAGGATGGCTATTAAATTGCCATTCATAATACTTTATAGGTGGTCCATTTTAGTCATGGTTTAAATACTGAATATTGACTGAAAAAGTGTAAAGAAACACCTGGCAGCTGTATAAATCCTTTCTAGGAGTAATTTAACTTATTATGAAGGAGGGGTAAAAAAGAATTAAAAAAAGCCTACATTGCAAAGCTGGAAGAATTGTAAAATTTCTTTCAATTGTCATAAAAAATGTTTTGAAGTTTTTTGTGTGTGATATCTGGATGGACTTCAACTCTTTCCATCTATATCCTTACGTAATGTAACTATCTGTAAATGTACACCTGCATTACTGTTAAGCAAATGTTATTTCACCATCAAATTCCACTTTCACAGTATGTTTTTGCATTGAAAAATGCATAACAATTCTCTTTAATGACAGAAATAATCTACTTATAACAGTCCATTATGCACATGATTTTTCCTAAAAGCAACAATGTTTGGGGATTTTTGCTACGTGATGAAGAATTTCATAATGTTTTAATATACTTAAATGGACTTTGAATTTTACTATGCAATACCAGTATGAGTTAAAAAACCCAATCAGATTAAATTCACCTTAGATCCACTGCCACAACTTTTACAAGAGCTGCCTTCCACTGTTTTCACAAAAAGATCATGGCATAAGCCCTAGGTTTTACCTTCTACTGGGAAATAGGCTTGTAAACCTTGAGATTAGACCTTAGAAGAAAGATCATGAACTAGGATTTTTCCCCTGTTTTTCCCACTCTTGACCTGTAATTATGACAAAGTTGAGGAATTTTTGAGGCTGAGGACAAAACCACTTGGTTGTATCTGTGTGCACATATACTTACATATGTATGTACTCAAGGGTGAAATCCTTCCTTCTGTAGCATTCATGATACTCTTGCTGAATTTAAATGGAAGCACATGCATATGTCAAGGATACATTGTCATTCCTTCCTTATACTCACAGGGATATTTACATAAAGTCTATGGCCAGAAGCACAATTTGTATAAGTTAGTGTAGCTCTATTAACTTGTGCAAAAATGTGAAGCAGGGAGTCTCTGCCACATTAATGTGCTGGAGTACTGTCATACATATGACCATAAATGGCTCCACCCTGACCTCTGTGGAAAGAGAAGAATCCAGTGAAACTTGGAAAATAGGAGGACTTCACTGGGGTTATACAGGGGTGTGCTGGGATCTGTTGGATGGAGCTCTCTAAGGCTCATGAGGATGAAGTTGGTCTGATATCCAGAGTGTGTTTTTTATTCCTGGTCAAATTTTCAGACTTGTAGTATTCAAGCTTCTTCAGGGATTGATGTGTGTAAGTTCACAAGTTTTATAAATATCACTCTATTTTGACCCTCAACCCTTTTTGCATGTTTCCTAAATCAGGAAAGGAGATCCATGTAAGTCTTTAGATTTAAGTTTAAAAATAAACAATTCAAACTAATCCCTATGCTGTAACAGATACCTTCTGTCTTGTACTTCCTCATCTAAATAACTTCTCTATCTGTTGATGAACATCTAGATTGCAATCCAGTAAAAACTGTTTCAGAATATAACAGGATTTTTCACTTAATTACATTTTCAGTTAAGAGTCAGATCTAAACTTCACAGTCACTTTCTGTCATGGATTGAATTGAACTTGCTGCTGTTTTTATACCACGCCATAGTCATGCCAGCTTCAAAAAAGTGCAAGTGGTAACTGGAGCAAAGTATTATTGGGCTTGAAGTTCACCTTGCAACATGGGAGGCTTACTGTCCCAGTTGCCTCTTCTGGGTTTCAGGTTTTTTTGGTTGTTGTTAATTTCCGCTGGAATGGCAGCAGGACAGGGAAGAATGTGGGAGTAGTTTTCTGGCTTGGGCTTTTAGTTCTCTTGCTTCTTCTGCTGCTGCTTTGCACCATGCTTTTTCTGCAAACAGGCTAAAGTAATTATGCATTTTCTACTATGTTTTTCTGATTTTGATCAGTAAACTCTAATTTTATCTCATATTTTTTTGGTCTCAATTTTGATTTTTTTTTGTGTTACTTTTCTTTCACTTCCATGTTGGGAAAATATCCAGGTTCTCATTCAAACCATTACATTTTCCAGCAGGTAGCTCTTCACAACATTATAATAAAGAAAAAAAAAACCCCACATCCTAGATCTTAAACAGGCCTGAAGAAATATAATATATTAACAAAAATTAGTTAACCTGAATGTGAGATGAATGTTGCTATAGCAATAATGTAAGTCACTTGATTTATTTCTCCTTTTACATGCCTTTTAAAATTCTTATTTCTTTGTCATTTGCCAGTTGCCCAAGTGAGTCTTTGGCTCACACATATGTATGATAACACAGGTGTTTTTAAAAAATGGGTATCTTAGAATTGAATCTGTCCAACCATGCACTCTACAGATGTAATAGGAGGTTTTGATGACTTTTCCAAAATATTACACAGTAATTTGGAAAGCTTTCAAACCTACTCAGAAAATTAATACTTCTACGAAATTCGTATCGATTTTGTCATGTACTTGCTTGCAGTGACCATTTTTTGCATGTCAGACTTTTGCAAACAGTACAAAACAGTTTAATATATAGAAGAATAAGTTTAATGCTACAACAATAGTGTCATAAATCAGAAACATTAGTGTGGGTCATATTGAAAGCTGCAACTTTTTCTGTCACTCTTTATATTTGCAAGCAGAGTCAAAATCACATTTTTTCCCATGTCTGCTGTGTCTGAAAATGTCATTGTTCATGAATATTTCCCTTGTTTCCTTGTAACATTGTCACTAGTCAAAACAGAACTATCTCTTCTGAGCTACAAAACTGCAGCATTATGCAAAATATCTTGCACAGTTTTTTTCTGTCATTCAGAACTCTCTATAAAAAGTAGGATATCAATAAAATTATTACATTAGCAAATATTATCTTTCTGGCCTTGGTAGTAAAAATTCTCTTTAGCCATTATTAATTTGACTATTAGGAAAATGAGGAGGAAATATTTTATTACATATAAATTGCATTTGTGGTACAGAGTGACCTTAAAAAAAAATGGACTACATGTTAAGTTATGTAACAAAAAATATCATGATACAAATATGTTATTACACTGATGATTAGAACGTGTAATTTCCCATTGTTATCAAAAGTTTCAGGGATTGTGATGTAGTGCCCATGACGTGATCTAGGGATCAAAATGGAAATTTTTAGCACAACAGTAGTTTCAGCCAAAATGTTTAGCATGATGCAGACTCCTAGTAGATGTTTCTGCAAGAGGGAAGTTGTGGAAGGGAAACTAAAAAATGTTACAACAGAATTAAAGTTTATTGTAGCTAATTCTGCTTCGATTGTTATAGAAAACATACATCATGTACTTGATGGTATGACAAAATATGGAATGAATAGTCCTGACTAACAAGGCTTACTCAGTTTCTTCTTGAATGAGAACTGTACATTTCTTTAAAATGATAATTTTATATAATTCATTGATTTCTGAGCCTTTTCAGTCCCTCTCCAAGCACAAGCACAGAAAGATGAATAATATGATTCCAATATAATTTCTGATACTGTGGAAAAACTGGAATCTTATGAAGAGTATTTTTATAAACAAACAAATTTTCCCCAGTGTTATTTCCCAAAAATTAATATGTAAATAAAGTATCTGAACATATAAAACTTTTGTTTTTAGCTTTTTTACAAATTTAATGTTATTGAAAAGCAGTAATTCAAGAGTCAAAGAAATAATGCTCGGTACTGCTATGTTTTTTCCCATTTGCCAGCTTATCTCTATTGTACGTGGTAATGCTGGTTTTCACATTTATAAACCATTCCATGTAATTTCTTTCAACACTATTATGAGAGCGCAAACTCTACCAGCAAAACCAAACTGTAGCATTTTTAGATTAAACTTGGCGGTGGTCATATTGATATATTGAATTTTTTATTAGTATAGAAGTGAATCCAAAATATAACATGCTGAAACCTCTGACGAAATGTGTAACTACACTTTGCATTGAAAATGTGGTAATGTGGTAGTTTTAGGCTATGTATTTAAATTTTTTTCACAGATCTTGAACAGAAAGGTGGTAAAATGTAAATAAATCACTACTGGGTGTAAAAAGGAAAATAACGATAATTCTAAACAATCCCATTGGAGAGATATCTACCATAAGACTTGGTTCCCAAAACAATCTCTCTCTCTTCTCGTTACTTCACTCTGGGAAAGACTAACTTGCTTCTACTTGACCTTGGTTTCATTGTTTTGACTAGTATTTGCTTCTGTCTCTTGTCCCTTGTGTACAGGGGGGAAGGGGAGGAGGAAGGGAAGGAGGTGTTGCAGTTCCCCTGGTCTTCGGCCAGGGGGATCCTTGTGCTGCTCATTGATTGTAAATACCTGTCAATATTGTGTATTTGTTCATATTCATTGCATTTCATTGTAGATTGTGGTTTTGCATATAAATACATCTTTCATTTGCTTCCAACTGAGCTGGTCTGGCAAATTTAATGTTGGGGGTGATTTTCAACCCACCACAGGCAACTTTCAGTTTTGATTCAGAAACTGCTCATACGTCATCCAAATGAAAAGTTACATCAATGAGACGTATGTTGCTGTGGTTTAGACTACTGCATCTTGGATGATACTGGTCTATTTGTAACTCCCACTAAATGTGCTTGTATCATGGAACAGTGATGTAGGAAATGCCTGCCTTAAATATGGGTGACAATCTCTTATATTCCCAAACTACAGCGACTAAGGATAAGAAAGAACAAGATACAAAGACATATCCTATGCATTTGCACATCACTCCTCCTGGATGGGGAAAACTGGGCATTAATAATGTAAAGACACAGAAGACAATTTTGATAAATCAGTCTCCGAGGTTTTGATCTCTGGGCAGTACAGCCTGGTATTCTTTCCGCCACAAATTTGCTCAATTTTTTCTGGGTTCAGGCTTTGGATCTGTTATGTGGTTTACATCCCCTTGATGAATTTCTCTAGAATATTGACATCAGGCAGGATCCAGTGAATGAAACATTATATGAAGACAAGAGACTGACACAGGTAGCAGAGTCTGTACAATCCTAAAACACAGATACAGACATCTATCAAAAAATAAGTGAAAGGAATACCTTTATGTCAGTGCTGAGATCATTGTCCATGAAGATGGGCATCTGGATTCTGTATAAATGTGAAGTTGTACTCATCACTAGTGCATACATGACTAGGGAGTGATTTGAACAGTGTGAGATTGTTTTCTACGTTACAGAAAACCTCAACAGAGGCAGTAAATATACCAAAGTCACTATGAACATTACTAAGCAATAAAAAGAATGAGAAATTGAGGTTTAGATCACAAAGAACACAAAACCTGATTAAATTTGTCCATATTTCATGTGTGGAGGACTATATTTCCTTATATATTATCCTAACTGTCTTTTTTTATTTTTTTTGTCAGATTTTGCATTTGACTGCATAGTGTTAAGATTTAACCAGCTGGTCATGGAAATATAGTGATGCAAGTGTGTTTCATGAAATGTTCTAAACAGCTGGAATCACAGACTAGTATAGACTACCTAGACATTGAGTCCAGTGGTCTGCAAGAACCTTCCTGAAATGCCCTATGTGCATCTTGTTTGCTCCCCACATGAAAAAGCTTTTCTTAGCATGATATTTAGATCAACAACAAACATAAAAGCTACCATGGATTAACACTAAGAATGACTAGAATTCTCCTGGTGAATGAAATGAGAAAAAAATAACAGCACTTTCCTAGGTCCTCAGGATAACCAAGACACTGATAGAAAAATTTCCCATGTGAGGTAGAAAGCAGGTGAAACATTTGCTTCAAAGAAAGCCACAAACAACCCAAAAATATTATCTGGGGAAAGAAACCTCCTTGTCTTGAAGTCTTGATTAAATAATGAAAGATTTTTAACACTCTTAAGAATACCAATACACTCTCTGTACAAAATCAGTTTCTGATGCAAGAGAGAACAAATATATCCTCTTGGAAAGAAATCTGTATCAGGAAATATGAGTTAGTGAGAGAAGGGAGAGAGGAAAAGAAAATGAGAAAAAGAAAAGGAGGAGAGAATTCCCTTTTTGCTCCCATGGAGAACTGGAAAAAATCTATAGCATAAATATGCCTCAGAAACATAATTTGTGATCCATTTATTTTCAAAATGCTTTAGGGATACCAACAAATCTGTCCTTCCAATTAAAAATATATTTCAAAATATCCTCAGAGTACCATTGAGGATCTCTTCTATAACATGCATCAGTCTCATGCAGATTCTCTCAAGAAGGAAGAGCATCTAAACTGGTTTTAGATGCTGAGGGAGCTTATATTTCCCATGTACTGCAGGAAAAGTCAAAGATCACTCATTGTGGCATACATTCATTTCCATGCAACTTTCAAATTCTGAATTGAAAGTACAGTAGTTAGAAAAAAAAATTGTCTCTAATATAAACACACTTAATGGTAGATTCATAACTATCTACCTTACACTTGTTCTACATTTTCATTTGAAAAGTTCCTGCAATGCATTGATTACAACTTTCTGATGCAGGCAGTTGAAGAACCAATAAGGAGATGTGTGATGATGGACCTTGTATAAACAAATAATGAATGTCTGTTCAAGGATGGTGAGGGTAGAAGAAAGCATTGGCTGTAGTGACTATGGAATGGCAGAGTTTAGTATTGTTAGGGAAAGAAACAGGGCAAATAGCAGGGTAAAGCTTCTACCCTGGACTTCAAGAGGGCTAACTTTGTCCTATTCAAAGAACTACTAAAAAGTCTTATGTGGCCTAGGGCTGTAAATGGTAAGGGGATCCAAGAGAGATGGTTAATATTCAAACGCCACCTCTTTCAAGCTCAAGAATAATATATACCCTTGGAAAAAGAAAATATCTAGTAGAGGAAGCAGGAGACCCACATAGATAAGCAAGGAGCTGCTGGAAAAATTCAAATGGAAGAGGAAAGTCTACAATAAGTAGAAAAAAAATCTGGGCAATTGAGAGGATTATAGAAATGCTGCTGGGATGCAACAACAAAGACCAAGGCTGTCTTGGAACTAAACCTGGATAGGGAAGTGAAAGATAACAAGTAGGGCTTCTTTAAATGCATCAATAGTAAAGGAAGAGTCAGGAAAAAGTGGGCTTTGGTAAATGAGGTGGGAGACATGGTGACAGATGATGCAGAGGTGGCAGAATTACTGAATGTCTTCTTTGCCTCCATCTTTACTGCTAAGACCAGCCCTCAAGACTCTCAGACACTGCAGATAAGAGAGTAAAACTGGAAGGAGGAAGACTCTCTACTGGTCACTGTGGATTGGGTTAGAGATCGCTTGCATGGAATATACCCACACAAATCCATGGGCCCTGACGGGGTGCATCCACAAGTGCTGTGGAAGCTGGCTGATGTTGTTGCTGTGCTACTCAATCATTTTTGAAAGATCATGGAGAACAAGGAAGGCACTGAGGACTGGAAGAGGACCAATGTCACTCCAGTCTTCAAAAAAGGCAAGAATTTTCCTTCCTGGGAAAATACAGGCTGGTCAGCCTCACCTCCAGCTGAGAGAGTCCTCTCTTGTACATGTAAATCACCCTTAGGCATGTCTCAACAAAGACAAAATCATATCTGCTCACCAGACAGTAATTGTCATGGGAAGGGTGTGGTGGAAGACCCTTGGAATGTTCAACAAAAATAAGATCATCTCTACCCATTAAGACTGTAGCTACCTCAGAAGAGGGGGATGGTGGATGCAACATGTCACATCCTGACCTGGTAAGTACAGGGCTGTGTATTGTTTTGTGCACAGGTAGAAGGTGAAGGAGGAGGCAGAAGCCCACCCCGGCACAAAACCCTTCAAGTGCACAGGACTGGAAAACAATGTGACTAGGGTGAGGGGGCCAAGCAGGAGGTGCAAAAAGAACTGAATAAAATCCTGGGCTATAGCACCTTATGGGGAGGAACATAGAATCATAGAATCAAGAAGGTTGGAAAAGACCTCAAAGGTCATGGAGTCCAACCTGTAACCTCATGACTATCTAAACCATGGCACCAAGTGCCACGCCCAATTCCCCCTTGAGCACCTCCAGGGATGGTGACTCCACCACCTCCCTGGGCAGTCCATTCCAATGGCCAACCACTCTCTCTGTGAAGAACTTTCTCCTCACCTCCAGCCTAAACCTCCCCTGGCACAGCTTGAGACTATGTCCTCTTGTTCTGGTGCTGGTTGCCTGGGAGAAGAGACCAAACCCCTCCTGGCTACAACCTCCCTTCAGGTAGTTGTAGACAGCAATGAGGTCACCCCTGAGCCTCCTCTTCTCCAGGCTAAACAGTCCCAGCTCCCTCAGCCTCTCCTCATAGGGCTTGTGCTCAAGGCCCCTCACCAGCCTCGTTGCCCTTCTCTGGACATGCTCCAGCAATTCAACATCTTTCCTAAACTGAGGGGCCCAGAACTGGACACAGTACTCAAGGTGTGGCCTAACTAGTGTCGTGTACAGGGGTACAATGACCTCCCTGTTCCTGTTGGCCACACTATGCCTGATGCAGGCCAGGATGCCATTGACCACCTTGGCCACCTGGGCACACTGCTGGCTCGTGTTCAGCTGGCTGTACCCTCAGGTCCCTTTCTGCCTGGCTGCTCTCCAGCCACTCCAACCCCAGCCTGTAGCTCTGCATGGGGTTGTTGTGGCCAAAGTGCAGCACCTGGCACTTGGATTTGTTGAATGCCATCATGTTGGACTCTGTCCATCTGTCTAGATGGTCAAGGTCCCTCTGCAGAGCCCTTCTACCTTCTAACAGATCAACACCTGATCAGCATCACCATGGCTCAGCCTGGAAGCAGCAGTTCAGGATGTCTCACCGCCACCACCAAAGGACTATGCTGTGCCCTAACTTTTGCCTACTGTAAGAAAGACAAACTCCACTGAAAACACCACACACTGGAAACATCACAGGACTCAGGAACTACCTCCTGTCCTCTGGCCAACGACAGCACAAGCCAACAAGCAAACAGGAATCCTGGGACATATCTGTCTCTCCCTCTTCTCCTCCAATCCAAAGAAGTGTCTCAGCAGCACCCTTCCTCAGACCTCCTTCAGACAGAAAAGTGTCTTGGGGGTGATAATATAATTACTTTCCTGCTCTCTCTCTTTATTTCTCCATTTTCCCTCTCTCTTTTCTTCCTTCCTCTGTTTCTTTTATCTTCTAATAAATAGCCTTGCTTCTGATATTTGGTCTCATTTGTGACTTAATTTCACACACAGAAATGTTATAAAAAAGAGTAAGTCTCTCTTTTCCTCCAGACTGAGACACCATCCACTGTAATATTTTAAACCTTTGTAATTCTTCTGGTTTAAACAATTTGAATAATAAATGATTTAAATTTACACAATGCTACAATGCGAATTTTTCTTCGTAGAATGGTACTGATATGTAGCCGTGTCTCTTTAGAACACCTACCTCCTGCATTAATTTTTTTCCCAGATGTGTCAACATAGCAACTCCTAGTCATCTCAAGACCAGTATACTTTTATTTCATCATCACAGCCATTGATGAGCACCTCAGTAATACCAAAAAGTCTTGTTATCTGTGCCTAAGTACGTAACTTGGAGTTTTGTGTTCTAAAATATCTTTTCTATTTTTATTCCTTGTTTACATGGTGAACTTGTACTTTCCATATGATGATGTTTTCCTTACTAGTAGTAGCACTTGTTTGCCACATGGCTACACTCTCCACCCCAAGATTTCCATTCAGATTTTTACTTTCCTGAGAGTGAGAGCAGAAATCCTGATGCAAGTGTTGCTACCTAGTTTCCTGAGCAAAGGAGATGTGATCCAGTGTCAGGTCTACCTCACTACCAGTGCCAGAAGAGCAGGCACCTCCACTTCTGTAAATCTAGGTGTAGAAGCCGATGGAAAATATTATTTTCATATCTAAAGAAACAAAGAATCAGTGAGTCTAAATGTAGGGATTATTTTTGTTGTTGTTATAAGTGTAGCTCATACTGGTGTGAGTAGGCAGAAGCTCTTTCCATTTGACTTCTGTTTCCCCAGTCCTATCCTTTTTATAGATGCTACACTTCTTTATTTTGCTACCATAGTATGGCAGTCAACATCTATTATTCATATATTTCACCTACACACCTACTAATGTAGTCTCATTTTAATTTCTTCCTCCCTCATCATTCCCATATTAATGGTCATAGTGTCATGATGATTTACTATAGGACACTGTAGGAAACACTTAAGATAGATTTAATCCACTGCATTTACCTTGTCAAAGATTGTAGTTATCTTACACATTAAAAAAAACTTAAAAATTTAATTACTCTCACACAATCTACCTTTGGTATATCTACACTGTATTTTATTATTTTCATTTGTCTCAGGCTTTTGTACAAAAATGTTTAGGAATGCTTATTTGTCTTTATCATCTACATTATTTCTAATATGTATCCGTAACAAGAAATTATTGCAGAGAAAAAGAATCATAATTAATGTGTAAAATACAACATTCAGGAAATCAAGGTAACATATTTGGCTGATTTCTGCAACAAAAGTGAAAAAATAGTGTACTTTTAAGATATAAATATCTGGAAACCCATCTAAAACAAACTTCTGTAAAGGAGGTTTTTCCTTCAACACTTGCAGAAAACATACATATGAATTATATACAACTCTTTTCTTCCATCAATCTTAACGTGAGATCATGGAATTTCGAAGATCATGATTGATTATATATTTGTAATGTGTTGAAATTGCCCCCCAATATAAAATTGCCAGACCAGCTCACATCCGATAGTGATTTACATATATTCTACCACTTCCAAAATCTATGGAAAATTTTCTAGGCACAGCCTAAAACTACCACATATTTCTAATATTTCCCTATATATATATATATTTGTTTTCGCTTTCTTGCAAACAGCAATAACAAATGGGTTTGGAGTAAATATTTTGCTTGTTTATTCCTTGCACTGATGTTTCTTACAGGAGTGAGAACAGAGAGTGGCTCACATGTAGCTGAACTGTGCTAATAAAAGGTTATACATGTTCACTTCCCTCACAGCTGGAGTGAGAGTGCAGATCCCTAATGTGGCTGGTCTCTAACACAGGGTGTCAAAAATGCTTAGATCTTGTATTTCTCAAGAGTGTGCCAAAACACACTCTGCTGTGCTTTTTGCAGTCATGGACTAGGAATTAAAAAAAAAAACACCTGAAATATTGCACATTATATGCTGATAATTGGCTCTCTCCTATAAGATAAAGTATTATTACTTCTCCCTGTCACTCAAAAAGTCTGAAGTGGAAGCCTCGGATAAGGGCTAATATTGAAATATCCTTTCCTCCTTTTTTTTGACTTTGTCCTTTGTCCTTTTTTTTTTTTAATTTTTTTTTTTTTTGTTAAGAAGAAAGTACATTAGAAAACAGCAAAGAATTGGAGAACATCTTGACAGTAGTTGTCTGAAAAAAGATCAGAGATAAAGGTAAACACATGTTATAGATTGGAATGTTGCAGGGTGAACAGTTTAGTTATGTTAAATCTCTGCTATGCAAATTGAGGAGACAAAAAAAGAATAAAAAAAATATAGGTATAGACATAAAAATGCGTGACAGTACAGGATTGCAGAGCTACTTAGATAAAATTATCTATTTAACATGCATGCACAGTGACTCTGGTTGAAACTGCGCTGAGTGATCTGCATAGATAATTGGTTCGTATGAGCACTAGTCATAGTGTCATTGCCAAAAGAGACACAAAAGCCTGCTTGTCCCTATGCTCCAATAGATGATGAACACCTGGATGTGCACATTTATATGTCTCAATAAAACACTGTGTATTTTTTAATTGCAAAACCAGCAATTGAATTTGCTTACTTTTCCTGCTCCCTGGAAACTGTATTTAGAACTATCGGAAGTTTCAGGAATACAAAATGCTGATATCTACAGTCAAAGCTCAGGCAGGTTTCTGCTGATTTCTTGGAGTGCTTCTGAGAAGACTATTTCCAGTATCTAAGACTATGAGGGAGGCCCATTGAAGCCAGTTGTGGTTTAAGCTTTCCCAGAGTCCAAAAGCCCAAATGGAACAGATTCAGATTGCTTCCCCTCTCCCTTTTCTCCCAGCAGCAGAAAGCAAATTAGGCAGAAGAAAAGAGAGGTAAAATTGTGAAAGAAACAGTCTTGAATTGATTTGGAAGTAAAAAGGTAAGTTTAACAAAATATAAAAGGCATTTGAGTAAAAGGAATGTTACAAAGGTATTAAGGGAAAAGGATAAATAAAAACATATACAAAACCAGGCACAGATGGCAAAGGATTCTCTGACTGCAGTCTGAATTCTCTTTAGATGCAATCCTTAGGACTCTGGAGAAGCATAGAACAGGCCCCACCACATGGTTACAGAAACTGGAGGAGCAGCAGGAGGTCTGTTGGACAGGCAAGAGCAGGAGAAGAGAGGCAGGAAATGGCTCTCTCTAAAAAGGCTTAGGGACAAGAAGTGGAAGTCATATAGACTTTGACCCACAGACCCCTCCCCCTGCAAGGGAGGACCAAGTCTCTCTGCCCACCTGGGTCAGGTTTCTTTGTCCACCTGGGGATACGCTTTTTTCAGCCCACCCACTCCTGGGCTGGGTGTAATCTGTCACACCAATACTCTTATCTTTCATGTCTCGCAGCCATCATACAAACATCCTTCTTCAGAGAAGGAACCAGCAAGCTTCAGGAATCAAGGTTTTCGATATGTGACTCATGTGGCTATGTGAGGTCATGCATGACAAGAACTGTAAGAATTCCCAGCACTGCACTGTCTAATCGTGCTCATGCCAGCGTGGATCTAAGGTTGACACAGAGAGATTTGAGCAGTACTGCTGGAGTCTCCCAAAACTTTGGCCTTTTATAAAACCCACAAAAAAGTTTTGAGAACATGTCCCATACGTATTTGCTAGTTTTGCTTTTAAATTGATTTGCACAAATGAATGCTTGAAGGAAAAAAAAAAATAATATCACTGGGATGAACTAATGTAGAAGCCAAAAGGGAAAAAAAAAAAGACATAGAGAAGAACTTCAGCCAGAATCATACTAGCAGCCTAAGCAGCATAACATACAATAACAAAAAATGTACATCAATTCAGGTCCTCAGTGCAGGGGACTGTAAGAATTGTCAGCAGGCCTGTAGTCAAGGAACAGCCTGGAAAAGTCATTAACTAGTATCTTATCGTTGCAGACTGATCCTCTGCCTATTGCTTATCTTTTTACACTCCTGGGCGAAAGATGACCTATGTCACAATTCAGAAAAGTAGAGAGGAACAAAAGCAAATCTTGCAAAGGCTAAGAAGGGTTAATCTCACATAGAATTAAAAGTGTCAATCTCACATAGCATTAAAAGTGTCATGAACAGCATGGATCATGCAGTGTTTGCTGGAAACAATTAATAAGATCAGGGCTGGTGAAATCTCAACAACACATTAACTCGTAGTGTTTAAGGGACTACAGATAATTCCTAATGGTGATGTTGTGGATCTTGGTGTTGTGGGAAAAGGCAGGGAAAGCTAAGGTCTCCAAAAGTTCAGACTATTTTATTAGTTGTCAAAATTACACATTATTCAGAAATTGTGCTTAGGGGATCTAGTTAAAACTGCTGTTAATTAAGTCAAAGATGACTTGCAGAAAGAAAATATATGAACAAAGGTAGAAAAAAAAAGAAAAGCACTGTTTTAACTTAAAATCTGCACCTGCCCCCACCAACACCTTAATAACCTAAGGTTAGTAATGGGATGAGATCTGAATGAAACAAAATTATCTCCCCTCCATGCCCTCTGTAAAATGTGTCTAGCCATCAGCCTGACACATTTTATTTTCCTGTCAGAGTGTAGGATTTATGTTTGCCAAGATAAACCACTTTAATTTAGCAGAAATACTTGGATTTTCTCAAATTTCCTAAGGGGAAACAAAATTGAAGCATTTTGGTCCATGTAAAACTGTTCTTACTTTATTATTTTGAATGCCTTTAAAGCACTAAGATTAAGAGTGTTAAAATTACTCCAAGCATTCATAGACAATTTCTAATGAAAATTTTCCTTGATTGTTTCTAAGTGATTTGTTTTGTGCTTTCTGCAGACACATTAGACACTTTAGCACAACAAAACAAATGTCCTGCAGTTGCATATGCAGAGAAAGCATAGATCAAGCAGCTATTACTGAATATTTATGAAAAGACTTTTGAAATGAGAAGCGGTAAGTTTTACAGAAAATGCGCTTCTAAGAATTTAATGTAGTCAAGAAGCATAACAACGTAATGAATCAGTGAGGTTACAAATATTGTAATAATCAATACAAACATTATTTTTTTTCAGTTAGGAGTTAGTGAAAAATGTGCTTCCAAGATGGGGATTTTGCTAACATTTAATAATTTCAAACAAAGTAGATTTTTATAAAGTTTGTAAGCAAATTCAGTAAAGCCTGAAGAAATGCAACAAGATTCCTTATATAAAAAAATTTCTCTGATAAGATGAGCTGTTCAAAATAATTAGCCTTTGGACTGATTTAATTTAATAGTTCTGGTAGTAATACTATATTCCAAACAATGGTTTCAAACTGGGAGACATTCCTCAAAGATCAAATTAGGAAGCCTTTATCATTGCACAGTAGGTTCATTAACAAACTGTCTTACTCTGAGGACAGATTATCAGAAGAAAAAGGGTACAAAAGCCAAGGTCATGCATTTTGAGGTAAGAAACAGTGGGTTCATAATTTTTAAGCATATGAAGAAACAAAGATATATTTACTTGATCAGAGAATGGTTACGAATTACTGTTTGTGAAAGCAGAATAAATATTCAAGGAATATTCAAGGAATATTCATGTAAGGGAAATTATTAATCTGCAAAACAATGGTGAGATCTGCCCTGGTAAAACCTCACCTGGAATATTGCATCCAGTTTTGGGGTCCCCAGTTCAAGAGGGATCTACTCAAGACAGTCCAGCAGAGGGCTATGTAGATGATTGAGGGACTGGAGCATGTGCGCTGTGAGGAGAGGCTGAGCAACCCGGGGCTTTTCAGTCTGGAGAAGGAAGACTGAGAGGGGATTTAACAAATGTTTATAAATATCTGAGGGCTGGGTGTCAAGAAGAAGGGGACAGGCTCTTCTCAGTTGTTCTCTGTGACAGGATAAGGGGCAATGGGTATAAACTACAGTACAGGAAGTTCCACCTCAACATGAGGAAGAACTTCTTTACTGTAAGGGTTACAGAGCACTGGAATGGGCTCCCCAGAGAGGTTGTGGAGTCTCCCTCTCTGGAGGTTTTCAAGACCCATTGGGATGCATTCCTGTGTGACCTGCACTAGATTATATGGCTATGTGGTCCTGCTCTCTGGCAGTGGGGTTGGACTCAATGATCTCTGGAGGTCCCTTCCAACCCCTAACACCCTGCCATTCTGTGATTCTGATCTTTTCTGAAAAACTATTTTTAACCCCTATACCCAAAGATAAATTTACACAAAACTAATTCAGACTTCTAAGATGGCCTTGAAAATAATATTTTCTTGGTGGACAGTAAAAATGGACTATCTAACATGAGAATGCTAAAACCAATTGACTTTGTCACTTGTGATGGTTTTAAAACTATCTTTTTTACTTTTTCTTCGCAAAGTTCGAGCAGAGAAAGGGAAAGAATGCAAGTAAGTTACTATTGGGTGTAAGAAAGGAAAATAATGATTGTTCTAGACACTTCCATTGGAGAGATAGAAATGTTTAAGAATCTCTACTCAAAACAAAGTTGGGGCAGTCATAGTCGGGGACTCGGTTTGCTTGCCTGGCTTCTGTCTGGCTGCTTCTTCTTTTCTGGCTGAAGATAACACACTGACCTTGACGAGCTAAGTCTAACAGCCTCTCTGCTTCTTGACTCTCTGCCTTCTGCCAGGGCGTTCTGGGGGGAGTCCTTCTGTCTGGGGGGGAGGCCCCTTGGGGAAGGCCCCTTGGTGGAAGCAAAGGGAGCTTGGTTGTGCTTTTCTGTAGATTGTACATATTTGTAAATGTTGTTAATAGTGTATATTTGTACATATCCATTGCATTTCATCATAGATTGTAGATTTGCTTGTAAATACAGCTTTTGTTTACTTCCAGACTGAGCTAGCCTGGTCATTGTCAGTGGGGTGGGGTGGGGGGGATTTCAGCTCTCACACTGTTACACTCACCCTATGAAATGAAGGTTGTCTTTTCTAAGTACACTAAATACAGTGTATACAAATACCACTGAAGGAAAAGAACTGTTTAAGCTAAAATAAAAATAAAAATAAATAGGCATAAATTGACCAAATAGTTTAAGAAATCATATAATGGGAACCCTGCAGAAATAGGGCTCCGAAGAAGTAGTCAGGACAAAAACAAATAAAAATTTAACATGCCCAATGAGTTTATGAAAGACATTATCTAGAATGGTTTCCAGCAGTATCAGGATGGCAGTCAACAGCCAAGAAGTCCCACTGTACCATTATATGTTTCCTGGTTTTTTTTTTTTGTTTCATATGATTTTGTGCTAAATGTAGAAGACATAATCCATCCACATTTTTTTCCCAAATTCCTCTTATGGAGTGGATGTTGGTAAAGCAGGCATTTGCAGTAGAATAATAAAATCTGTACATGTCTTCATGAAGAGTTTGCCTGTGGGGCTGCATAGTACTTCAAACTGTATGCTATTTTTGCCTCAATTATGAGTTTGTTTCATTTTTAGTTGTTTTGTTCATTTTATATCAAAGTAAATAGGAGTGCTACTGTCTTTCAGAACCACAACACCCCAGTGTTTCATTATTTCTAATTAAGGAGTCTTTTTTACTTTCATGTCTGCCCATAACGTGTATTACTGTTAATGGGAATTCTGTTTGTGCACTGATCTGAAGACAGAACCTTCAGATACCATGTAAATAGCTTTACAGTTGACTGGCCATTGCTATCAACTGAGTAAACTGATACACTCCTATATTACTTATCAGAAGTTGTAGCTTGAGTAGAAAAAAACATTTTCTAATTTATGGAATGTCAAAGTAAGGGAAAATAAACAGTTTAAATTAAGATTAAACCACCTTGAAGGTATTAGTTCAGTTCATCCTAAGATAATGATTATACTTAGCTCTCCCAAAGCTCTTTGAGTCCCATGATATTTCACCTACCACAGGTAACACAGAAAGTGGAATTTACTAGTAAATGGCGGTTATCTGTCTTTTGTAGGCTGGCTAACCAAGTTTCATCCATAACCAAAGAGAAAAAACACAAGGGATAAACCTACTCTTGGAAACATCTGTCTCTTTCTAGTAACTGGATGACCAGTACAGGATGTCTTTCCTCTATTGACTGAAATCATGAACTGAATCATATCCAGAGTGTGAGATAAGATGCTTTAGGGAAATCCCTGAGTTACAAAATAACCAAACAAACTAACCCATCAAATTGCATTTCTGATTAAACAGATAATTTTTGAAATAGAAAATGTTGGCTAGAATAAAGATAATTAATGGCAGAAAACAGTATCTAAACTGCAAGGAATTATTTTGATAAACTATTGCTATTCTAAAGGTGGTTTAGGTGGTTTACATAGTATTAGCATAATTATTTATAGCTATGATGCTAGAAATCAGTAATTACTATGTAAATAATCTAGATTTATTTGCAGTAACTTCACATGATTTCTCAACTACTATGTCCCTTTTTGCTAGGCAGAGTGGAAACAGTCCCACAGTAGGAAATGGTGTTCTTGTCTATTAGTGTTGTTTGCAGATAGGACACGGCAGCAAATTGAGCAGTTGTGTGAGTGCTGTTAAAAAAAAATACAAACCTCAAACAACAAACAAACAAAAAACAACCCACCCCAAATCTTAAAGCTTGTGATCTGACTGCTCTATAAGCCTGCTAACCATTGCAAGCCTGAATGTGCACACAAAGCTTACAGTGAAACGTGAGCCTAAACAAACTCCACTGACATAAATTGTGGAAAGTACAATCTGCCCCGTGCACAGCTATTGGAATTATAAGGAGAACCAATGCTATACCTCTGATGTGGTCAGGAGAGTGGAGCTGGATTTTCAATGTTATCCTATGCCTGTGTAAAACTAAGCAATTATAAAAGGAACAACAGATTAACAAAGAGGGATAAAGGTTACATAGCAATTAATTTTCCTTCCTGAAAGAATAACTACTTGTGTATATGATATACAAATTATTTCCTTTTTCATTCTAATGTGGTGGCTCTTACTGTTTTGTGATTAATTTGTCATGCCTTTCCTTTTTGGCTATGAGAAAACTAAAACCAGACAGCTTCATTAAATAGTGTTAAAACAAAATGCTGAAGTATTCCAATTCATGGTGAGAGTACCAAAATAGAGTGATCACACGAAAAACAGCCTCAATGGCAGCTGAACTGACATCAGAGCTCTAAACAAAATGGGTTTAAAAACATATTTGCAATACAAATATGTCTAATTTAAAAGGAAAAAACCCCAAAACAACCAAAAACCAAAACATTGCAAAGATGCATTTTGAAGCACAAGGTGTTCTCTAAGTACTTTTCTTCCTGTCCCTGAATTTGAATGTCTTAATATTCACACAAAGGGGAACCTGAAACCCTTGTCCGCTTGCATATATGTACAAAATATAGATTTTTTTATGATTTTATCTCCTGAGAGTGATTCAGCAGGGTTTACTTACATGTGTATGTCAGTCGTTTTCTTTCTCTTTTTCTCTTTCAGTCAACACAAAGAAATGAAACCCTTGTGAACTTAGTCACCAGGTGGCTTTTGCTTTACTTAGTAGCAACAGCTATGGAACCTCTTTTGGTATGGTTTTTCTCAAATGCTGGACTTGTTAACACTCATGAAACACAGGAAAAATAAAATGGCACATTTAATTTCTCTCTCAGTATGAAAGAGATGTGCAAAGAACGAGCATATTTCTAACTAGGCAGAAACAGGTACAGTGCAAAACATATTTACAGCACTTAAAAAATCTGAAAAAAGAAAGCACTCCAGCTGAAATACTGTCTTTTCACTGTGGCTTTTGGGGTTTTTTTTTGGGTGCATACTTGTCAAGAAGCTAGTGAGAAGAAGCAATATTACCCAACTGGGATCAATTCACAACAAAGCAACCCAATAATGCATGTCTACAAAAGATGCAGAGCTTGTTTTCAGAGAAAAGAATACCATTCTATTGCCTCCAATGTCGACTGGTACGTACAATGAGTAAATATTTTCTTAGTTGCAAAACTGGTGTCAAATTGCTAAGGCCATAAACTACATCAAAGTTCCTCATTAATTTGATGGGTAAAGGTAAGACTTTCAAACAGCAGTCTTCTCAATCTAGTTTTTATTTTAATCAGCTAAATAATGAGAAGGGAGTAGAGTTGTTTAACCAGGCCAATGGAAGAAGAAAGCAGAATCATCTTAAAACACTGATACTGGATTTAATAGCCTACAACAAAACACTAAACAGGTCAGCTTCATGGTTCAGCAATTCCTAAAAGCCCTGTCTACTTCTCAACAGCTTATCGGTGGCCAGCGTGTAAGATCTCCCAATGAGATCTGATTTACAGCACTACAGGGTTTTGCTGCAAAACTGAAAGGCAAAAACAGTACACTGTTTTCTGTGCATTCTGTCTGTGCACACATATAGTAAAAATGCCCCAAACCCTCAGAAACTAATTTGGGCCTCACGATAAGGATCAATTGCATTTTTCATTGACATAAACAAGTCACAATGCCTGGAAAAGCTTAAGCAGAACTCAGCAGCAACCTGGTTTGTTTTATCTGGGTCAAAGTCAGAGTTTATCTTGTTAAGCTATCTAATTGAACACAGCCCATGTGATACAACAGGACTAAGTGCATTAAATGAGGAGGCAGTGGGAAGTGGGGTGAACTTATTTCTGTGTGGTGCTGGCAGGATGCAGCTTCCTTGAAATAGCTATTTTTGTGGCTGGAGAAAAAAGATATCTGACTTCTATAATATCTTTTCTGTACACACAGGCATGTATTGTCCAAAGCTACATTGTGATTGTGAGGTGGTGTTCCACTTCTAAGCAAAATTAACATTTCCATTTGTCTGTGGTAAATCTGAAAAATAGCAGATCTACATTGAGATAATCAAGATCAAAATTGAACCCCAAATGTCACAAAAAATGTGATTTAAATCACAGCTGCACAAACCAGACCCTATGGAGATCTCAGTAAAGTGAATTTATATAATAACACTTACATTTTCCTCATGCTATTAGATTTGCCTTTTTGCATAAATGCTTAAGTTATGATAAAAAACAGAGCTGTGTCAGTTCTTTTCAGTCTCAGCACATTTGCTATTAGCATAAGAAATGCTGCTTATGGCAGAGGCAGCGGTGCTTGAAATTTCTGAATTAATGGATTTGATTTCCTCTTGAGACAAACCATCAGCCTTGCAGTAATGGAAATAGATATAGTTGGTAAAACAAATAAAAAACTGGCATGCAGATAAAATGGGTTTCAGTTTAAAATAGTAATGTTGTAATTGAAGTGAACAATTACAGGGTTGCTTCTAGGCACAAAAGAAATACCACAAAAATGAAGTAATGTTTTTGTTAAGTATAGTCATTTCATGAAAATGCAGAACTGAAGATATAATTGTCTAGATAAAGGAAAAGTATAGTTTTTCTCCTTAGCTGAGATCCTCTGATAACATTTTTCTAATTTTAATAATAATTAGCAATATTAAACCTGAAGACCAAGGCAGAGCAAAAGCTTTACAAGTGCTGCTAAACTAAAATGGCTTGCTTCCTTTCAAGGAATTTCAGTTACGAAAGGTCAGAAGCCTGGAGTAACAATTTTTAGAGGCAGGGGGAAGGAAATAATTTCCTGTTGGTAGAAGAAAGCTCTGTTGTCTGCATCCTTTGTCAGGGCTATAATGCTGGAAAGCCTGGGTGGGAAGGGAGAAATACCAGCCATACTGGGTAATCACCAACAGGAAACTAGAAGGTGGGGAGAACACGGAGGAACATGCTCAGCATCAGATCTCTTTAGCAAAGATATTTTCTCTAACTTGGTGTCATTTCTGACTGTCTTTCAGCTATGTACACCACTGGGGAGAAGCAGGGACTTTCAGTGTATGAAAGCCTTTAATGTTAATGTGTAAAAGCAATTAAGAACACAGAAAGCCACCAATATAAGTGTCATCTCAAATCTGAGAGTGCATTTATTAACTCCACCACAACAAAATATTTTGCTGTGTCTTGTATTTCCTCGTTTTGCATGCATAACAGATTACGTTCTCATTGCAGTTCTTCGTAGAGGTCTATTAATTAACAGACAATGATTAGTGACTTGACAGTCAACAAAGCACACAGCTCTTCTTGAAATGGGTGTGCTATAGGATACTACCTAGCACAGCAAAGACCCACTCATTACATTTCTTTCTCCAAGAGTTTGTATTTACACCATGATGTTGCACAATGCAAGGCATGGCCAACTACTCCACAGCTGTGTGGGTCATGTGTGATTAACAGGTTTTGTAGCTATACTGGCTTTGTGATTCCAGGAGTTCTTAGGTGTTTTTGGTCTCTTGCCCTGGTGGTGTGGTAACTGTGGTAAGACATAAGGTGCTGGTGGATAGGTGCTGGCCAAGCTGCAGCTCAGATACTCAGGGTCTTGTGGACAGACTTCTGCAGTCATTGAGGGCTTGAGCTTCACCTTCTCCAGGAGCTTTTCATGAGTAGATTCTAAATGCCATGGTTTGTTATCATTTGTCAGTTAATTATATCAACATCCAATGTCCTGAGTGGCATTTCATACACTCAGGCAAAGCTCCTACATATAAATGAATTTTCTACTACAATTACTGTATCAGTCAAGTCTGTACTGCAGTTATATAATAGGAGCCTATTTAAATACATCGTTCTAAAGTGCTCACACAAATTTTACTGCTTTCTCCACACTCTCACACATAAATACACCTAAACAGTACAGGTGGATTTCTGAACTATCAAGTATTTATCTTCCATTAGGAGACATTTTTTTGAAACAAATTAATGCCAAATGCATCATGGTTTAAACGTGTTTATTACTTTATTTGGTGTTTTAAAAGCTCCTCTGAAATGTTTTAAACAAAATGATGTGCACACATGGAATTCAATATACACTTGATCTGTAGAGGAAATAAATGTCTGACATCAAGATTTAAATCTTTATTTTCCTCCCTTGACAGGGTGGCTGGTGACATATAAATGTACTTTTTTTTTTTTCCCTTTGACAGAGTAATAAAAATCTCATTATCTCTGAATAGGCATCAATTTCGTTATCTAATCTTTTTACCAAAAGGTTAGTTAATTAATCAGAAACAAATCCTGATTATTATTTCAATAGAATTAGAAAGACAAATCACCAGAGTAGGGCTAAATAGGGCAGGCCTGTGGTTTAACCTGCCTCATTTACATCCAAGTACAATGATTGTCAGGAGCTCGCAGTGAGCAAACAGCCTCGAGAACATAAGCCAGCAGATGGTTTTCTCTCATTGCTAGCCTTTCCTCTCCTGTAATGCCTCTGATCCCATTACCTCACTGAATCCGTTACCAGGGTAACTGTTAAATTGCTGTGAAAGGCATGGTAATAAAGTAACCTGTCACACCGGCAATAAAAGCAGCAGAATTTTCCTGTTCACTGAACTTTTCAGCTCATCAATACTCACTTTATGGAGAAATTCACCACTAAACACAGGTCAGCTGCAGGAATTGTTCTGTGAGGCTTTTGAAAAGCAAACCAAGGTTCATGTAAACATGGGGAAGGTATAATTAAAGCCCAGATTCAGAATTCACACAGAGCTAATGCTTTGCTATTTACTGTAGAAGGTTAGTAGAAGATTAGAGATACTCAGGTTGCTGATTTTTTTCCCTTAATAAATAACCTTTTTATTTTTTTTCTCTTAATAACCTTCACTGCAGGCAAGATGGTGATTAATCCAAAAAAATGTTGATCGTGTTTAAAACAATGACCTCCACTGCATCAGGCTGTGCACCTTGGGCGGCTGTATTCTGACCTATTTGCTGAAGTGGATTTTGTAATCACAGAATAATCTGATGCTAGAAGGATTAATTTTGAAGGGTTTCTTAACATTTGTCTACATTTACTTATTTTACAGACTTTTGAAACACGTTTGATATCTTTAATGTGTTTTTGCAATATGTCACTCATTTCATTAATACAACCTTACTGAATGTAATCCTAGAGAGAAAAAAAAGCAAGCAGGCATTGTGTCAGTCTTCCCTTCTGAAAATGCTTTTTCATTTTTTTTGTGTATAATATCTAACTGCCATTTTGATTAAAAAAAAATTCCTAGAGATACATGGTAAGATTTTTTTTCCATAGGGCATGTGCACTGCTTGCCACTGATCAGAACTGAATTTGAAAATGTAATGTGGAAAAAACCCTCCTGACTTCAATTAGGCTCATAAGAATCTGTAAGAACATGAATGAAAAAGAGAGTGCATAGCTAATCCTTGTTATTAGCCATTTGCAGACTCTACACTTTCAGCTCCATTTGGTAATGCCATTAATTATACATCAGTAACCTTGGAATATACTGGAGTTTGCTTGTTGAGATAACTACTCTTTCAATCTCTCTCTTTTCTTCTTCTTCTTCTTCTTTTTAATTTACAGACATTTACAGCGAGTTATGAAAAAACGAAAGCATTCATTTGACCAACAGCAAGCATGAACTACAGTGTCTATCCCAGCTGCAGGCCATAAAAGAGAAATGTCTTTAAACAGGAGCCACATTATGTACCCCTGGGAGTATGGATATAAAGCAGGGTTTTTTGCAGGTAAATCTTTGTGCACACTGTCTTTAACCTTTGGATTATCAATTTCAAGACACTAGTCTTTTTCAGTCTGATTTAACTCTTCCTAATGAACCCAGGTTTGCTGCTTTCCTAAAAAGTCTCAGGAACTGGAGAGAAAAAACATGAAGGTGAACAATTATGTACTGCTAGATATTTCCACTGTATTCTGTGTTTTGATGTTAGGTTTTTGTTATGATGTTAGATTTCAGTTCCAGGCCAAATGCTTGAAATCTTCAGGTGAACTTTGTATGAAAAAGAACAAGCCAATTTCACACAAAACTAAACTAATAAAGATACATTAATCCACATAAAATGAAATAATTTATGATGATCTTTAATCTAGATTAAATTGTACCGTTTCTGAGATTCATCAAATGCAAAACCTCCCTAGTATCTTGTGTACATAATACTTCCAGTTATAAATAAAAGTGAAATTATGTATTAAAAACCCCCAAAATCTTGCTCTTCCCAGGTGACTAGTAGAGGAAACAATATCCCAAAAAGATCTGGAGACCATTTTATAGGTGTAAGAAATCTTGGTAAGATACCATGGCTAGATTCTTCACTCCACATTCTTATGTTTAAACAGAGCAAAAGTCAGGAAGGGTGATATGCACTTAGTTTCAACAAAGGAATTGAGTTTTTAATAGCCACCATGGTTTTAAATTAAAATTTACTTAAAACTGTGTGCATACTCTATTGTTCATGATTACACTTTGATAGAAGGCAAACATAAATGAGACGTCGATGTAGACAAATTCCTTCCTTTGAAAATGTTTATGAATATTCATGAGCAACGTTTGTTAGCTCATTTTCCCATCTCTGGTTCAAATGCACAGAGCAGGGTTTCTGTGCTCTGTGTGAGCCTTTATGGAAAAGCTTTTCTGATGCACAGATTCTGATGGTGTAAAGAGTCATAGTATTTGAATGGCAGGTCTCTGCTCCAGTTTGAATTCAGCATCCATGTAGCTGTGATTACATATTCACAAAACATCAAGAGTTCACACCAGGCTGAATTATAGCTGGGTCCATTTATATTGACATATCTTAGGCTTACTTCACTGAAAACTGTGAAGTTATGGCATCAGAAAGAAAAAACAGTGTCAGAAGAGAATTAGAACTGCTGTCTCTGAAAGAGAAAGAAAGAGGAGTAATTGTGCCCCTCTTTCCAACAGATGCTGTGTCCTTATTATTGTCCTCCTCAATAGCACGTTGTGACTAGACTGGCTATACAATGTGTAGCCCTTTTCTCCTCAGATTAAATTCATCCCTGTGCAGTGAAGCATTTTGCAGCCTTAGCACCACACAAACTCCACGCATAGCTCTGCTTTCAGCATTGTATGCTGCACAGACCTTGCACAGGCTTTCCACAGGTGCAGACTGCACCTTTCAGATTTAACTAGAAAAGACAAGTGTCTGTGAAAATACCACAGGCTTAAATCTATCAGGCACTGTGGGGAATTTTCCAAACTCATTGACTAAAGGTACTTTCTGAATGCCATACCTAGTCATCAAGTCACTACAATTTGCCTTGCAAAAACAGCCAAATATTTTGTGCTTCTGGTGAGGTTCTAACACACAACCTTTGACATTTTTGTCCCTCTCTTAGCCTGATATCAAATTAAGGCCTCATATTAATCAGAACCAAAATTCCCATCCCATCTCTTCCAACTTTTCATATGTATTTTGGTCCTTTTGTCTGTTGGGTACAGGAAAATTTTCCTTACTCCATTTCTGTCCCTGGATATTTTTCACAATCTATCATAGTTTCCAGTAATGAACTTAAAGGGAGAAAAAAAGAGCACAGAAACAAATTTAGAACATATTGAACTACTCTTTCTTTGCATACTGTATAGTGGGCAAAACTCAGATTTGAGTATCAGATCCAGGAAGAAAAAGAAAATTCCAATGCTGCCACAGATTTCAATGGAGTTCTATTGATCTTCATCAGTTAAGTAACAAAACTGCAGCTATTTATCTTGATGGAGTGAAAAAATTAAGAAGGACACCTGCCTGTCAGGGTTACTGCATGGTTTATTTGATCTTACCTATATGTGTGACTGATCCTGCTAGCTTGTATTTTATGCATCTCTTACAGCATGACAGTGTAATAGTGTAAAAGTGACTTTCCCTTTGTTTCCAACATTTTACACCATGGTCCCTCTGTTGTCCTTTTTTCAGCAACAAATTAAAAATTTACAACTCTCATATCCAGCGTGGGCAATTATGTATGAAAATCAGTCCCATCACTTACCCTGAAATAAAGGTTTATGATGCAACCAGTTTTTTATAATCATTCACATTGCCAGAGACTGGCATGGGGATGGGAAGGAGGACAACAAAAACTCACTTCAGCCCTTCATTTTTTGATATCGCTACTGTTTTGTGTTGTGATTTCATGCTCCCTTAAGAAACAAGATGCATCAAGCAGTGCCTAGCACGCATCCTCTTCAAACATTGGGAACGATAATTTCAGCAAGTTTTAACTTCCAGCAGCAACATATGTAGCAGCAGCTGTATAGTAGTGCTTTGAGACTGGGGGTACTTTGGAACCCAGTAAGAAAATTGTGACTTGCATGTAAAGAGCAAGAAAAAAGAATTTTTCTTCATTCAAAATTTTGCTGAGACTGAAGAAGTTTAAAGGACTAACAAAGCAGTTTATTTCACCCAATCCAATGATACGTCCTCTAAAAATTGCAACAGATTTTTGAAAATACACATTAAAAAATATCACCAGTAAAAAATATTCCACAATTTTAGCTGGTATGCACTAAATTTTAATACCAAAAGAGAATAACTCTCTTTGACCAACAGCTAACCTCTTTTCTTCTCCAGCTCTTCTATTCCTAATTATATGGATTATTTTCCTTTTTATATGTTATTAACAGAGAATTCATGGTCACAGCCTGAAGATCAAAGATGAAGTTTAATCTTCAGATCGTGCTGCCCATGCCCATAAACTATTCAACTTCCACTCCTATTCTCTGACAGTGGCAGAATTCTTGATTCAGTTAAAGGCCACAGTGAATGAAGATCATGTATTTAATCTGTGTACAAACAAAAGGATAAACCAGAAATATGTACCCATTCTAAGGATGATACTTTATTACAGTGTGATACTAGGCAGCATTGTAATAACACATGGTGGTTTCAGAAAACGCATGAGATTAAATTGTCTGCTATGTTTTGTACAGGCTGAAGTATGTACACCTCTGCTTCTCTGTCATTTATCTGGCTCACAAAGTCTCTGATCCATTACATGCTGCGTGATCATACAAATTTCAATGAGTCTGAAGGATTCACAGCATTATGCAGGATTAGACCATTATGCTAAATATGATAGGATTTTTCAAATATGACTTGGATATGAAATACCATTCAGGGGAGTAATTCCATTCAAATAATCAACATCTTTATGCATGTGTGTTAGCATGTTCACATAGCAGAATGTCTAGAGTCAGTTTCCATGTTTGACAACGCCTTTTTAACACTGTTTTAAATGACTCTTCCAAAGTTAGTTTAAAAGAAAGGTAGCTTTGCAGGTCAATCCTTCAGCAGTGATGGCCTTCCATCATGTTGGAGTTGGTCTACTTTTGGAAAACACTTAAAACATATGCTTAATTACAAGATATTTCGAATATCACTGGATTTCAGTATTTGATGAAGTATTTCAACAAACTGAATAACTGAATGGTGAGGGAGGGACAGCAGCATGGAGAAAGGCTGTTTCTAGGAGTAACATTTTTTTCCTTGAATAAATTCTGCATTTTTAGACCGTCCCCAGAAAACACAGAATCACAGAAAACATCTGGTTGGAAGAGACCTCAAAGATCATCCAGTCTAACCTTCAACGCAGCACTGACATGTCAATACTAAACCACATACCTAAGAAGCAGGTTGACATGCTACTTAAACACCTCCAGGGACAGTGACCCCACCACTGCCCTGGGCAGACCATTCCAATGTTTGAGAACCCTCTCTGTGAAGAAGCATTTCGTAGCATACAGTCTGAATTGCTCCTAGTGCAGCTTGAAAACATTTTTTCTAGCTCTGTCACTTGCCATCAAGGCTCCAACTTCCTTTCAGGTAGTTCTAGAGGATGATGAAGTCTCTTCTCAGCCTCCTCTTCTCTGGACGAAACAACCCCAGCTCCCTCAGATACTCCTCATAGGCCATGTGGTCCAGGCTCTTCACGAGCCTCATTGCCCTTCTCTGAACATGTTCCAGAACCTCAATGTCCTTCCTGAAGTGAGGGGCCCATAACTCAACACAATATTCAAGGCATGACCTCACCAGTGCTGAGTGCAGGGGGAAGACCACCTCTCTGTTCCTGCTGGCCACAGAGTTTCTAATACAAGCCAGGATGACATTGGCTTTCTTGGCCATCTGGGCATATTGTTGACTCATACCCAATAGACTGTCAACTAGAACCCCCAGGTTCTAGTTGTTGTGACCCGACACTTGGTCTTGTTAAATATCATACAATTAGCCTTGGCCCATCGGTGTAACCTGGTCAGGTCCGGCTGCAAAGCCTCCCTATGCTCTAGCAGATTAACATAGCCCCACAGCTTGGTGTCATCTGCAAATTCACTGAGAGTGCATTCAATCCCCTTATCCAGGTCTTTGATAAAGATATCAGAGGACAGGCCCCAGTACTGATGTTGTGGTGATTAGGGGTGGAAGATGATGGTTATTAATTATGAATAATGAAATATGAATGATGAAAAGTGTTACTTATTATAATAATTATGAATATTTGATTAATCACCTTATATATATATAGATTTGAATGCACGGTTGTAAAAATATAGTCCATAACTGGGTCAGTATATACAATTATACCCAATTATAATATTTACAGTCAATTTCTAATTAAGGGAACAAAAGGTGCAGTTCCACCGATTGTCCACTAGATGGATACTTGACAAGACACTTTGCAGCTTCGGCAATGTACAGAGACATTTATAATGTTATCATGAGGCAAGTTAAGCTGGAAATATCATGTGACTACGCGCGGGTGCTTAGAATAGAATGTTACTGAATGTTGCGCACATGGAAAGATACATTCTGTCTTTCTTTCTTGTAGCGAGGCAAGTTGCTGGGTTACGCTGGCTACTCGCTGCTTGTCTGCCTGGGGCTGGTCCCATCTGGACGGTGCCCTTCTTTCTCTTCCCACCTCCACGGGTGGGAGCAAGGCTTTCTTTCTGCTCCTGCAGCCGCTGGGAGGGGCGACTTTCCACTGATCGGTGGTTTCCCTTAGCAGGGTTGGAGTGGCTCCCTGAATGGAGGGTTGGGCTGGCAGGGCCGGTCCATAGGAGCGGTCCTATGCGACAAGGTGACGATTCCCAGTAGGCGGGGTTGACTGTCTCTGATCCTGGAGATGGGCTCAGGGGAGGGGTGCGGTGAAGCGGCACTTCCCCCTCGGCTTGAAGTGAGCTGACAACGCCAAATCTCGGTGACTGCTCCCATTAAGGTGACAATACAGTCCCTGTCTTGATTTCAATGGAGAGGACGTTTTCTCTCTCTCTCTTTCCCTCTTGGGGAAATCCTGGGTGCTTTGCCCTCACAGCACAAGGCTGAGGAGCGGCTATGGTGGGCGGCTCCTTTTATCTCCCACAAACGGCAGGGTCACGCAAGATGCATTTCTGCTTATGGCTGCTTATGATTGCAGATGTTCTGGACTGCCTGACTTGGGCTAGTGCCTCCCCTTCTGGGCTAAAGCTTACCCTCAGGGCTGTTCCTCAGTCCTCTCGACTGGGCGTACGACGCTGGATATCTGTAGCTCAAGCAAAGGAGTCATCCTTTGCTGGTTTCTCGAGCAGCTTGGTGTAAAGGAATCATCCTTTGCTGGTTCCTCAAGCAGCTCTGTGTCACAGCTTCTAGTATAATTGTACGTGGGAGTGACGAGGCTTACAGCTTATGCAGCGTGAGCTTACGTAGCGAGTGAAGGCAAAAGGAGAGAGCAAGTTGGTAAACAAAAGGGGAATATTTATAGATTTCTTGAGGTTGGATCTGGCCAATGGGCACACTTGTCAAAAACCTCGTTTGACCTATAGAAAGGGTGAAGCTAGAATTATGCCCTTAGATGAAAAGAGCATGAGCATGCCATGCAGTGGGTGCATGCAGTTGTTTACCCTTTAGGAGACAGGCTGGTGCCTGGGCCTTCGTCCTCCTCTCTTGAAAGGAGGGTGGAAAAGGGAGACTTACCAAAACATGTTGGGACAAGTTTGCTGGTATTTGGGGGCATAATTCTGGGAATATGGTGCCTTCACCACAACTGAATGCTGGGGAATGCCATGAGTAACTGGATGCCAGCCCCTCCATTCACCACCACTCTTTTGGCCTGGTCATCCAGCCATTTTTTTATCCAGTGCAGAGTGTAGTTATCCAAGCCATGTGCCATGAGTTTCTGAAAGGCAATACTGTGCGAGGCAACATTTAGTAAAGTCAAAGGTTTTACTAAAGTCCAGGTTCCATTTCACTCCCTCCTCCTTTTTGCTCCCACTTTTCTTTCTCCTCAAAATGTTGTGATCTGAGTGGTGCAACAATACTTAGGTAATGGAAGGCCCAGCAACAGAAGAAGGAGGTAAGGGTCTCTCTGTGCCTTTTGCCCTTCCCATGTGCTTTAGCCAGCTTTCCTGCCAAAAGAACTTGGTTCATTTCACTACACCTTCCTTCCTTCCTTCCTTCCTTCCTTCCTTCCTTCCTTCCTTCCTTCCTTCCTTCCTTCCTTCCTTCCTTCCTTCCTTCCTTCCTTCCTTCCTTCCTTCCTTCCTTCCTTCCTTCCTTCCTTCCTTCCTTCCTTCCTTCCTTCCTTCCTTCCTTCCTTCCTTCCTTCCTTCCTTCCTTCCTTCCTTCCTTCCTTCCTTCCTTCCTTCCTTCCTTCCTTCCTTCCTTCCTTCCTTCCTTCCTTCCTTCCTTCCTTCCTTCCTTCCTTCCTTCCTTCCTTCCTTCCTTCCTTCCTTCCTTCCTTCCTTCCTTCCTTCCTTCCTTCCTTCCTTCCTCCCTCCCTCCCTCCCTCCCTCCCTCCCTCCCTTCCTTCCTTCCTTCCTTCCTTCCTTCTTTCCTTCCTTCCAAGTTCCTTCTTTCCTTCCGAGTTCCTTCCTTCCAAGCTCATTCCTCCCAAGTTCCTTCCTTCCGAGTTCCTTCCTTCCTTCCAAGTTCCTTCCTTCCTTCCGAGCTCCTTCTGAGTTTCTTCCTTCCGAGTTCCATGTTCCTTCCAAGTTCCTTGCAGGTTCCTTCCGAGTTCCTTCCTTCTGCATTCTGAGTTCCTTCCTTCCTGCCTGCCTTCCATTCTTTCCTGCCTTCCGTCATACCTTCCAACATGGCAGCTTGTACTTGAAAAAGTCACAGTGGTTGCTTCTTGTCATATCTTTTGAAATGCAGTTATACATATATATAAAACAAACAAAATTTAAACAGATGAATGTAAAATACACTGGAATGAGTTATCAGAGAAGAAATATGGAATATCCCCTGAATAAAGATGTTTTACTCAGGAACAAGGACTTTTCACAAAAGTTGCAAAATGGACATTGCAAAATGTCCTAGAGCTCTCTTGAGTTACAGGTATTGCACACACTAGGGGAAGGATGAAGGGAAAAGTACATGAGCAAATACACAGCATGCTTCCCACTGGTACAGTCAGAGCACATTGTGACGGCTTCTTCACGTTGCCAGCATTTGTCAACAGGTACCACACAGTTGCTTCCTGCAAAGCTCTGGTGCTTCAAACACAGCTCAGTGACAGCTCTTGGCAAACACCGCTTTTAAGTGGCACCCAGTACAATTACAGTATTCACAAAAGTGAGAGATAAGCAGTGCTGACTGAAAAGGAGACAGGTATCATATCACATGGGCTAGTGCCATGCCTGCTTTCCTATATTGCGTTGCCAATGCCACTCGATCCCAAGTGGTGGGGCACCTGCTGTCCCAGCTCTGTGCTTCTCTTGAACTAGAGCTGTTAGGGTATTTTTGCTTTGTTTTGTTTTTTTCTAAACTTAACAGTGAGTCTTATAATGAGATAGTGTTGAAAGGACAAGGATGGGAGGCCACTAAGTGTGTTTCCATGCTTAACATACTAATCCACTCTTGTTCTGTATGCATTTTTCTCTAGTCTGAAGGAGATCAAGAAATTAAGAGGCTCACAAAGATGTCGTGAATCTGGGTGGATATAGGTCAGCCTACACATGTCATAAAGCAATTCACTTTACAATAGCATCCATTTGTCCAATGTATTCTGTTCTTAAGAGAAGGTTTTAATTCACTTTATGGGCTAATATTCACATATGAGCTAAAATTCATGTGTAGGAGGGATTTTGTCACAGGACCTAAAATTCTACACCTACATTCATAAAAAAACAGTTTAAGTGAAAACAGTCGCATTTAATTTGCAAAGACAAGTTCTGGATGTCAAATTTACTCATGCTTTGATGTTACTCTTGAGTGTTTGTCATCTGTTGTGATTATTTCTGTTGTCCACAGGAAAAAAAGAAAAAAATAAAAGGTTTCTTAGAGAAGAGTAACCTTAATTAACGGTGAACAGATCAGATTTCAGAATTTTGGATTTTTGTTCTTTCACTATGCTGTGAATGTAGCATGATACATTCTGTCTTCATACTAACGTTCAATATGTGAGTAGTTGTTCGTCTGAATAGTTTCATTGAAATCAATGGGCCTAACTCACATGAGTTAAGATTTTATATGGCTGGAATACATTTATATTCATACTGAAACCATGACTTCCTTGTTCACTCCTATTCAGCTTGGCTTATTAACCTGCTGGCATCATCCCTCAGTTTCATTGATGCATATCAAAAGCAAGGAAATGAAATATTTTCTGTAATATTTGAGGACTCCAAACAGTCATTTAATGCAAATAGTGGAAGTCTGCTGAATTTAAGACAATTATTTGAGAATCAGACTCGTTGTTTCATCTATAAATCATTATTTCTGTGGCAGCAGAGAAAATGAAAACTAAAATATTTATGGCACCTTACCATATATTTCTGTGTACTCCTACCTGCCTGCATGTTACACCTTCCCACACTGAGCAAGCAAAGAAAAGCAGTGCTAACTCAAGATTGCTGAGTTTATGGATAGCCAGCACAAGTTTATTTTCTGTGCAGATTGTATTGTTCATTCACATTTGACTGCCATTGACAGGCTCTTCTCATGGGGAAGAGCTGGTATTTTGTTCTAAATGCTCACTACTGAGCCAAGGTGCTGCCTGAAGAACAATTTTCTCCCATGGGTCTACATTCAGTGTATATACAACATATTACACCTGCCAACCTGTTTTGCCTGTGTCAAGTATGTATAGTCTGTGCATCAGGGCACCCATTATTATTAAAGTTGGATTCATAATCCTCAGATGTATTGTGTCATCTGGCACTTATGACCATTTATATGAACATTGTGTCCACTTATATGGACATAATACAGCCAAATAACAACTAATAAATCCCTCAGCATGAAGACAACCACTGCATAGTCAAAAGGCACCATGACAACCAGGCTTGCCACAAACTTTGGTAAAATTAAAATTAGAGTAGAAAATATGTCAAATGTACAATGCAGTTAACCTAAGCATTATCTTTTAAAAACTTTGGCTGTGACACTTTGTTTTCCTCAGAGAAAAATCGTAACAATCTTTTTCTGCACAACTTCAGTACTGAAGATGACTTTGAGGTTCCCAGAAAAAATAGTGATAGGAGACAATTTTCTCTTAGATTTGTGTGGCCTACTTGTCCTGGTTAATTACATCTTCATCTCATTTTCTTTCAAAAGGAAAGGAGATAAAGCAGTAAAAATAATTAAGAAATAGCTCAATACAGAATGACATATGTGGATATGGATATCCAGCCCCCTGAGCTGGAAGATAGGGTTAGGGAACAGAATGAAGCCTCCATAATTCAAGAGGAGATGGTTAGTGACCTACTATACCACTTACACATAAAAAAGTCTGTGAGTCTGGATGACATACGTGGGTGCTGTGGGATCTGGCAGAAGTGCTCAGCAACCACTTTCCATCATAGAGCAGATCATCTTGAGTGCCATTATGCAACATGTGCAGTGCACATCGGTGATCAGATGCTGTCAGCATGGATTCATGAAGGGCAGGTCCTGCTTGATGAACCCAATCTCTTATGACCCACCTAGTGGATGAGGAAAAGGCTATGGATGTTGTTTACCTGGAGTTTAGTAAAGCCTTTGACACTGTTTCCCACAGCATCCTCCTGGAGAGACTGAATGCTCATAACTTGAATGGGTGGATGTTTTGCTGTGTAGAAAACAGACTGGATGCCTGAGCCCAAAGAGTGGTGGTGAACAGAGTTAAATCCAGTTGAAGTACAGTCATAAGGTGTTCTCCAGGGCTCAGTGCTGGGAACAGCTCTCTTTAATATCTTTATCAATGATCTGGTGAGGGGACTGAGTGCACGTGCAGTAAGTTTATGATGACACTAAGCTGGAAGGGGGGTTTGATCTGCTTGAGGGTAGGAAGGCTCTGCAGAGGGATCTGGACAGTCTTGACTGATGGGCTGAAGTCAAAGGTATGAGGTTTTACAAGGCCAAGTTCCAGGTCCTGTAACTACCCCATGCAATGCTGCAGACTTGGGGAGAGTGGCTGGATAGGAGGGTGCTTGTGGACAGCCCGATTAAAATGAACCGGCAGTTTGCTCAGGTGGCCAAGAAGGCCAACAGCATCCTGGACTGTATCATGAATAATGTGATAAGACAGGACAAAGGAAGTGATTTTCCCCCATTTTTGAGGCCACATCTTGAGTACTGTATTGAGTTTTGGGCCTCTCACTGCAAGAAAGAGATTGGGGTGCTGGATCATGTGCAGAGAAGGGTGCTGGTTAAAGGCCTGAAGAAAAGGCCTTATGAGGAGTAGCTGAGGGAATTGAGATTGCTTAGACTGGAGAAAAGCAGGCTGAGAAGTAGTCTTCTTGCTCCCCACAATTACCTGAAAGGAGATTACACCAAGGTGGATGTTGGTCTTCTCTTCTCCCTTAATATTAAGTGATAGAACAAGAGGAAAATGACTGATGTTGCACCGGGGGAAGTTCAGGACCAGATATTAGGCTTCCCAGGGAGGTAGTTGAATGACATAGAGGTGTGTTTAAAAGATGAGGAAATGTGGTGTTAAGAGGCACCAGACTTGGTAGTTACTTAAAGGTTGAACTCAATGATCCTAAAGGCATTTTCCAGCTGAAATGATTCTATACTGAAGTAGCAATACCAACCTTTGTTTTCAGATGAGTTTAAATAAAAAAGAGACTGGATAAGTAAACATACACAAACAATTGTTGTGTTATACATTCACTGCAATAATAACATTGTGACTTTATCATTATATTTTATGACATTATTGTTGTTCAAATACATAAATTTTTAAATTATATTAAAAAAAATCATTGCCCTGTTGTTCACAAAAAGTGAACATTCTATCACTGTCTGTAATCAATTATACGAATTTGCTAGGATACAAGACTAAAACTGGGCAAAAACCAAGGGCAGATAAAAAATAAGCAGTCTTAAAATCACTGAAAATAATCCAGAGTGTAGACAAGCAGGAGGAGCAATTCAGGATTTAGAGATTTCATATACCCTTTTAAGCTTTGCTTAAAATGGTTACTCTGACAGAATGTCTGAAAAAATATGATATATGATGCTTCTACTCTTTTGTTGACAAAGAACTAAAAGCTAATCTCATAGTACCTTAAGTTGATACAGGTGAAAAATTTCAAGAGTAAAGCTTTTGTTCTCCAGACTCGTGTCTCCCTCCACATTTTGCTGCCCCGAGAAAATAATAATAAATAAAATCTCCTTGTAACAGCAACATAGCAATCATGCTGGGTCATGAAACTAATTATGTTTTTGATGGTGGAAATTCTCCATTTCTATGTGAAGGGGCACTGTTGCATGATAGATGAATGTTGGAAAGGCAGTGCGTTGTGCTCTTTCATCTCTGTCGCTGCATATTTATTCTGACTGCTCCTAAATTATTCATTTTCTTTAAGCAATCAATATTAATAATCTGATTTACTCCTTGGCATTTTTAGTCACACTTCTGTTTAACTGACTGTAAATAAAGGTCACTTGGAGGCTTCCTGCTGCTGTTCTGAAGGTCCTTGCCTAATTAATTCCCAATGCTTTTTTTCTCTGTGACTCTGATTAGCAGTTGCAATCAAGTTCAGCAATTAGCTGCCTCCTTGCACAATGATTTGCTCACTTCACCTTCCTGTATAAAGCTACATTTCGTCTCTACTTTACAATGGCATAAGGAGGAATTAAAATTAATTTGTTTTGTGTTCTCTGACCATGCAGAACAGATCACATTTGTCACTGCTTGCCCATAACCTTTGCCTATCTGCATCATACCTACTAATCATTCCTGATCCCCCCAGCAGACATCATAAAAGTAATGAATGGCCTCACCAACAACCCCCGTTGTGATATGCCTAATCTCAACCTCTTGTATCAACAAACAGCTACAGCTCATCAAATAATTCTTAGTTATTTAAGAGCTTCTATGGTTTACTTTACATCAAATTACTTTTAAGAAAAGGTGTCTGCATCACATTTAACAGATTTATCATATTCTTCTTGAGGCCTAGAGACAAGTCCGAAATTTAAACATCTTTGGACATCTGATTCCTGCTCATATGACAATACAGATCTTACCCATGCTAGAGCTTGAGAAATAATAAACTTGGTGAGCTGTTTTTTTCTTTATTTCCTAGAAACATGGAAAAGTTGTCAGAAATTTCAGGACTGTGTTAAGAAAGACTGCAGTCGGGAGGGATGTCTAATTTGTATTTGAAAATACAAAGAAGAGACAGTCTCCTCCAGGTATGTATTTCAAAAGAAAGGAACAACAAATAAAGACTGACTTACTGTCATTACAGAAATATCATGAGCATTTTTAATGGGCTTCCATATTCTCAATTTTTATTACTGCATCCTGAGCAACAATTTCCAGGCAATACCATTTAATGAAGTATTTCTGAAAAAAAAATAATTATTTGTTTCAGACTTACTTGTAAATTCACTGATTTACATGCTTTTAATTAAAAAAATTCCATATGGATATTTATTCAAATCAGACAGAACATTTTGCATTGTCTCAGCAGAAACCTAAGAAATGTACAGAAGAAAACTCCCTCTTTATCTAGTCTGTTTTAAAGCATTCACATGTTTTCAGTGAATCTATATTTTAAAAAGATGATAGAACTATAACTGTGACAAAGTCTGTCATGTCAGTCCTTGTTCCCTTAATGGTTTCTGTGGGGTTTTCAAAAATTATTATTATTATTATTATTATTATTATTATTATTATTATTATTATTATTATTATTATTACTATTATTATTATTATGTACATCCCAATCCTTGATAAGTAATCAAGGAGCAGGACTGCAAAACACCACAATGGAATGAATATTTCTGGATATATCTTTAAGACACAGTCAGACTCTAGAGGAAGAAAATGATAGGTCTAAATTCCCACATACCAGGCGCAGGAATTTAAACTGTGACTACTTTTCACAACTCTCTACAAAAATGTCTTCATATTTTTTTAGGACCTTGGAGTTCTTGTGGCTTAGGGGAACTTTGTATTGGTGGGTTTAAGCATGCTGAAAAAGAGATAGATCAGAACTTAACCTGGTAACACTGTGCTTACAATTTACTAGGTGCATAAAAGCAGTTCCTTAAATGGCAGCCCATTTTTCCTGCTACCACCTACAGAGTCCTTCTCCTGACAGCAGCAAGACAAAGCATGCATGCCCTGAACAAATAAATTTTCTCTTTTCCCTACTATTCTGGCAAGTATGTTCATTTAATCTCATAGGGGATCTGACAGCTTTCCCCAGCTTCTAAAGCAATTCTTTAGCACTCTTTGAAAAGTGCTGTAAGCAAAAGGCAGTAAAGCTGACTGGTGTTTGCACGCAGAGATGGGCAACTGGGGCACTAAGAGCAGCCAGTCTGATTCCTCAACATGCAATGCACATAATCAACCTTAAAAGCCATTTTCAGACTTGTCACTTAATGAATGTAAATACACAAAATAAGCCATTTATTGGCATGACAGTATAATTTTGAATCATTATTTAAGCATCCGGTGTTTTGAAATACAGACAGACACAGAGTGAAGTGCTTGTAATTGCAGCAGCTAGGGCTGTAGTTTGGTCTCATCCCAAAAGTTATCATCTTGGAAGAGTTAAAAATTCCTTTCATTTATTTGTGATTTAAGACAATGAAACAAATGATTCTCAATGAAAAAAAAAAGCAAACAAAACTAACAACAAAACCCACCAAAAAACTCACGCATACAAAACCCAAGCCAACCAAACAACAAAACAAAAGCAACCCCACTAAAAAAACCAAAACAAACAAACAAAAACCAAACCAAAAATCCCAACCCTTTTCCTAAAGAATTAAATCATGAAATCTATTGGAGTATGTGCCTAAGGAAAGATGAAAGGAACTCAAAGATACTGTTTTCAGAGTCACAAATATTTGAAGACCAGATGTGGTGAATTATTCTTCAGTAAAAAAATGTATGTGATATACATGGCTTTCCTTCACCATTTTTTCTTGTAATTGTTCTAAAGTTACACGCACAGAGAACAAGAAAACTAGTTCTTATTTGTTTAGGGTCTATTGCATAAGATCACATATTCTTACTCTTTTCTCTACAGAACAGATTTGGAGCAAAGGACTCATGATAGAGAAACATGCTGTCTAAGTGATCTTGGAAAAAAGATTTAGCTCCTCACATTTGTGTAATATCATTTATAATTATTCATTGGGGAAGTATTATTTATGAAAACCTTCCTGACTGTAATGCTTTGCAAACATGTAAAGGATTAAATAAGCATTTGTTACCTAGAGCTTGGAGGAATAAAGCAAGCTCTATAGGGAGAACTTTTTTTCTCTTGGCCCAGGTTTTTTCTTTCTTCCTCTGAGTCCAGTCTACACAGCAGTGGCTGGGGCTGAAGAAGCAGAGGAAAAGCAGAAATGTTGGGTAGTCTGAAAAACACTGTCTACGATATATTTTTCATAAATACAGCAGTTATTCAGGAGGATAGCTTACTGGAATGATGTTTGGAATTTTTACTCTCTGTTGGGAGTTTGCATCCCATTGAGACAGGAATTCACCTTTACTTTCACTCTCCATGTCTCTTGAGGACAGTTTTATATCATTTGTTGTGAAGGTTTCCACAACATATTGCACAACAGAATTTTATACCTGTACAATACAGGTATAAACATATACAATATATACAATAATATACATATAAACATATACAAGCATGCAGTTTATGGAACAGGTGGTGCAAGAACAGCAATCTACCTGCTTTTGCTAGACATCCATCCCTTCTACTAAATGCTTGATGCAGTTGACTGTTGTCCACTACAGAAGCAATGGCAGTTCTCTGATACTTTGTATATTACATGCTCAGAATGAAAGGCCTTAAACAATGCATCTGAATATGCTGTAAGGGAGATAGTGTCTCTCAGGATACTAGTTTAATCTAATGAGAGCAAATAGTAACAACCAACGTTCAACTGAAACAGCATTATCATAATTTATCTGGCAACAAAGGTAGTAATGGTGCTCAAGCTGGTACTTTTAGCATGGATAGTCTTTTATAATATATATAACTTTGAATAAATATATATAATATAACTTTTAATAAATAAGTTACAAATAGAGGATAAAAGAGAATTTTTTGTTGTTTTTAAAAAAGTTCTAGATTGTTGTGTTCTGAAAATGTAGATCAAGGGCATGTGAGTTCATGAATTGCTCTGGTATATATCTTGAAAATGAAGATAAGAAATTGTAGTTACATTATTTCCAAACTGTAAATTTTCAAAGTGTGTGTATAATTTGTTACTTATTCTGATTTTCTCCCCCTCCCCCAAATTTTCCTGTTAAAAATACTTTAAGAAATGAAGTGCAAAAAGAAATTCTGTTCATACAGTATTAAGTTTACATGATGAACTACTCAGGTGTCAAAAAATGCCAAAGTTATGGATGAGTGCACAACCATGAGACTGTCCTCCTGTGTGTATTATAAGTTTTCAGTTACATGATCACACAGAACAATACAAGTTATATTCTAGGCAAAACATTCACGTCACTCCTACCCTGGAGTATTAATAACACCGAGTAAAGAGACAAGAAAAATAAAACTACTTGGGCCCAGCAAAACCAACCAATCAATGAAAAAAAAAAAGAAAAGAAAGAAAAAGAGGAAGAAAGAGAAAGTTTGAGCTCTCAGGACATTTCCCTGAGAGAACACAGAGGATCGTGACAGTATCTTTGGTACTTTCTGCTACTACTGCTGAAGGAACGGTAATTGTGAGTAAAGTGGATTTTACTATTTCATGAACCGTTCTCCTTCCTGCACAAGAAATCCTTAAGGCATACATTAATTAATTATTTATGATCCACCCTCCTCCATCTCGTAATAGATAAGCAGTCTGAACTTCAGTGGAGATCTGATTAACTGTGGATTTGGAGATGACAAAGAAATGAAGAAATGCACCTTTCTGAAGAGAAGACTCTCAGCGAATTTTCTGCACAGTTCTTTCCATCTGGGCAGCCCTCAGCATGTTCTGGTGGCTGGTGTTTTTTCCTCCAAGGTGCAGGACTTTCCCTTGTTAAACTTCATGAGGTTCCTGTCAGCCCCTTTACCCAACCTGCTGAGGCTGCCAGGATGATATTATTATTCAGCTTAATTTTCAGATGGACAAAGTGCAACATATTTTCAGCATATAAACTCTTCAGGAGGCATTCAGGCTTTCCTATATAGTCCATTAGTGGAAACCCACCAGATCTCCCAGGGGACATGTACACAGCCCTTATTGAACAAGCTCTACCTAAATTTAGATAGCATTAGGTCCAAAAGCACTTTAGTCACTCAAAAGTACATGACAGTTCTCAAGAGGAGATACTGTAACACTCGAATTACACCTTCAGGGACACAAGATCAGGTGTATTCAGTTGTAGGACATGGCTGTTAAGTGCAAGCAACAAATTGTTTTAATATTAAAAGTACAGATGAAAGACAGAAAAGCTCAGCTGAGGGTCTGTTTTGCTCTTCCCACCTCACTGCTGTCACCTCTTACATCTGCTTGGTATATTAAATGCATTGGCAGCTGGCATTATCCTGCTGACCCAGCTGTCTCTTCCTAGTGTTATCATGAGACGCATGTTTATCAAACCCAACCCTGAAACAAAAGGACAAGAAATAATCTCTGAAGTCCCATGTCAGAGTAAGGCAAACACAATGAACATCTGGAAGACAAAGGACTGTTCTGATCTTTATATCAGATTATTTACAACAAATGTATGTTTTAGAAGTGAGCCAGCAAGAAGCAGTCATGATACTGGCCAAGAGAAAACACATTGAAAACACATTGAAAACACACAACAAGTGCTGTTATTTACATAATTGACAACATGACAAAGACATTAGAAGGAAAGATCAAGAAGACTGGAAGTTCTGTAGCAAGGATATACTCACACATACAAAAAAATTCCATGTTTTACATTAATCTTACTAAATTGCTTTGATTTCTGATGACAAATTTTCAGGTATAGGAAAGGCATATACCATAATATATCGTTTCTCCTGATCAGTCTCAATTGCATCCTCCTGTTTGCCAATATCCAAATAAATCCAATTTTAGTGACAGACTCTCAAAGGGAAATACCAATTTGAAGAGTATGAAGAAAAATTGCAGAGTTATGAAAGTTGATAATCTGTGAATGACAAATTAACCCCAAAAGGCTTCTCATTTTATCCTTACTAGTAAGAATGAAATTGTTCCCTAACTGCCATAATTAATCTATTCTTTCTGTGTTAATTTTACAAAAGATCATAACAGTTGTGGCAAAACTCTTCAATTTAAAGTTTGTACAACTGTATATCAATTTACAGATGTGCATGGTATGCTAGATTAAGCCCAGGACAGGAGCAGTGGGCTGGAAAAAAAAAAAACAACCTAGCCTAAGGTGAGCAAAATAAACCAGATCCAGGTGGGAGGAGGGACCCCTGAGTCAAAGTCTATTCCACTCCCACTTCTTGTCCACAACCCCATTTGAGAGGGATCAATTTCCTGTCTTGCTCTCTCTTGTCCTCAGCACTCTGACACCCTGCTGCTGTTACCTGTTAACCACATGGTCAGCCCTGTTCCACACTGTTCCAGACTCCTAAGGCAACTGAATCTAAAGACAATCCATCTTACATCCAGAGAATCCTTTGCCAGCTGCATCTGATTTTGTATATAATTTTTATTTATCCCTTTTCCTTATACCTTTGTAACCTTCCTTTTACTCAAATGCCTTCTATTTTTTGTTAAACTTACACTTTTTACTTCCAAACTGATTCAAGACTGTTCTTTCACAGTTTTACCTCTCTCTTCTCCTGCCTAATTTGCTTTCCCTACTCTGAAAAAGGGAGTAGAAAGGGGCAACCTAAATCTGTTCCTTTGGGTTTTTGGGCTCCATGAAAAGCTTAAAATACTACAGATATTTGGCACTCCCTAAATCTTTGATACTCCATTTGCAAATACATCATTTTGAAATTTATTCTAAGATTTGTATGGAGGTTTCGTTTAAAGTGTTTTAAATTAATTAGTAAATATTTTCATTGTTTTCTCAACACATATTAGAATGGCTTCCATAAAAAATTGTCCATTTTAATTCATCTATGACAGATGCTTAATTAGTAGCTACGGGGGAAACTGTCCTCAAGGAATGGCTGCAGGCTGTTTGTAGAACTTGAACCTCCATCAGGAATGTTCTCCTTCAGCGAGAGACTGTTTGTTCCTTAACAGAAAGAATCATGGCACTTCTTATTTTCCTGACTTTTTAAAACATGATAAACAAGAACTTTTACTTAATTCTCATGCTTAATGGGCATTCATTGACTTTATGTCTGTAAAATTATTTCTAAAAATTCCAAATTTTTTTCATCAAGGTTTGAATCAGGTTTTGACATCTCACATTTCAGAAGATGTACATACCAAAAACTACAAAGTATCTAAGTTGGCCATTAAAGTTCCCTTTATGACTACCATACCTTATCATGAATTTGAATAAATATTTTCTTCTTTGTGATGTAGATAGCTAAGCATATGGAGGTAAGTTACAAAGTACTTTGTCCTCCATTTCTATAAAGGAAAGAACATTTTAAAAGTAGATGAGATATGAAGTACTGTTCCAGTGTTCTGTATCCACTCTTGGCTTTCATCTACATAAGCAGTCTGGATTGTGTAAAAATACATATGCTCCATTATGACAAGTGCGTATTAATGTAAAAGCTTTCAAACTTAAATATTTAAGTTAAAGCAGCTGAAATCTGATAAGGCAGTCTGCACATATGTGAACAAATACTCAAGGAAGTTCAATCTTTAAAGGTCAGGAAAAAATAAAAAATGTGCTTAATGAATATAGTCCATTTTCATACTTCAGAGACATCTGTAGAAAGCAGGAAGAGAAGTCAAAAACTCTCCCAAAGTTGGGTGAGTTTCTTCTTTGTTTTGTTGGAGGCTTTTTGTGTGTGTGTGTGTGTGTGTGTGTGTGATTTTTGGCTCTTGGAATTGTGGATCTTTGTTGTGGGGGTAGAAAACATTTTCTGTTCAGTTTTGTCTTCTTTTTACCAAGCAGATGATAATAGTGTTGCCTCCTTCAGTAGCCTGTATGGAGGCTGTCCTGTGTCCTCCAATCCACCCACAGTTCCTAATTTTCACCTTCCATGAGTCTTATTTATGCTAATTTTATTCTCCACAATAACATGCAGTCAACCAACATTGTTGCCTTCAAACTCTTAAACTTCCGTGATAAAGGACAATGGCAATTCTCCTGACCATTCCTTTGGCTCTTGGCTAATTCTCTCTGCTCTTCTCACAGAGGATCTGATTCAAAGCCTAACGAAGCCCAGGAAAATCAATAACATTAATAGTTGTAGAAAGTAGTAACAAAGGCTTGTGCTATCTCTCTTGTACCAATGATTCTGGTCTTTCTCTCTCCACCTGTAATCCTCCATTTGAACACAGACCCCTTGACTCAAACTTACATGTTTTGCAAAACACCTAGAAATAAACACTATGTCTCAGTCAGAATTTGTTTTTCCTGCTGTGCATTTTCAGAATCACAGAATCACAGAATGTTAGAGGTTGAATCTAGAGATTGAGTCCAAACCTGTGTGCCAAAGCAGAATCATCTAGGGCAAACTGCACAAGAACACATCCAAGTGGGTGTTGAAAGTCTCTAGAGAAGGAAACTCCACAACCTCACTGGGTAGATTCAGCTCACAATTTGATTTTCACTTTTTGTTTCATTGACTGTACACTCTTCAATCTGGTTCTTAACCTCTTACAATTTGTTCAAAAAATCATGTTATCCTCTCTATCCTTTTCACTCACTCTGATCTTCTTTATACCCCAGGGATAAATCTAGTGTTCTCCAAAAAAAAGGAGGTATGGTTTAATTATCTTTCTGACCATGACTGGCCTGTCTACCCATCAAAACTATGTACTTTTTTCACTCTTCACATATAATTTAAATTTTGCCTTCAAAATGGATTTCTGCTTCTGTCAATCCCTTGTACTTCATTATGTTGCCACCATCAGATTCTGCCCTCACTCAGGCAAATATTCACGATCTAGTTGTTTTTGAAACATTCAGCAAAATATTTTGCTCTTCAATCTTTCATTCCTGATACCGTCTTGTAATAACATAAAGAGAGATGAATTAAAAGAACTGCAAAGGGGCAGGTCATGGAACAACAAACTACATAGATCACTTAACCTTTCTCCTTTTCACGACATCGCTCTCCCTTCTCTTTTCGCATGTGCTTCTAGCTAATGGAATATTTATTAACCTTTGCAATGTATCAATTTACATACCCTACACACAGTCCCTTCCTCTGAATTACTTGATGCTTCACATATAAAACGCTGATCAATTAAGTGGCATGGTTCCCCATCTAGCCTGCAGAGTCTTTTAATTTCCATCAATGTTGCTTATTTTGTGAGAAAAGAAGTACAAAATCCTTGACAGATTCTCTAGTAGGCAAATCTTAGCATACCCAGGTTTATAATATTCACATTAATATATATTATAGATTTAAAGGATGGTGTTCTGATAGGATTAGAATTTACTTGTTTTCAGTGACAGTACAGTTGTGTTAATTTGTATGACTAGGGAATACAACTACAGGATACATCAGCTGGACAGATTGCCCTTGTTCGTCAGTGTTCCTTGGCTTCTGAAAACAGCCCCTGTGGATAGGACCTAGATTTTGGACAGGAGTAACAGAGTATTAGGGGACTCTGAGTGAAGAGCTGAAGGGCAGAGATAATTTCCACCATCTCTCAGGGCAAGACGGCCCTTTCTAAATGTACAAAAAAGTGGAAAAAAGATCTAAATTTTAGTTTCTATAAGAGTTTTTTTAAAAAGAGTCTGATACACATCTATATTTAAAAAAAACCTGTATTCTTAGTAACACTGTATGTTTTCACAGAATCACAGAGATGTTCAGGTTGGAAAAGACTCTTAGTGTTACCAAGTCCATGGTAACCCTATGGTTCACCCCTAAACCATATCCCCAAGCATCACATCCAAACTACCTTTAAACACATCCAGGGTAAGTGACTCAACCACCTCCCTGGGCAGCACATTCCAATGCCTGACCACTCTTTTCAGTGAAAATAATTTTCCTAATGTCCAGTCTAAACCTACCCAGTCACAGCTTGAGGCTGTTCCCTCTTGTTCTATCACTAATTACCTGTGAGAAGAGACCAGCACCAGCTTCTCCCCAGTGTCCTTTCAGGTAGTTGTAGAGAGTGATGAGGTCTCCCCTCAGCCTTCTCTCTTTCAAACTGAACAGCCCCAGCTGCTTCTGTCACTCTTCATAAGATTTATTCTCCTGGTCCTTCATCAACTTCTTTGCCCTCCTCTGCACTCTATCCAGCACCTCCACATCTCTCTTGTATTGAGGTGCCCAAAACTGAGCACAATACTTGAGGTGTGGCCTCACCAGAGCTGAGCAGAGGGGACAATCACCTTCCTACTCCTGCTGGACACAGCATTTCTAGTACAATACAATGCCATTTGCTTTCTTGGCCATCTGGGCACACAGCTTGCTCATATTCAGATGCTTGTTGATTAGAACCCCCAGGTCCCTTTCTGCTAGACAGCTTTCCAGCCACACTTTTCCAAGCCTGTACTGTTGCTTGGGGTTGTTGTGACCCAAGTGCAAGACCTGGTATTTGGCCTTGTTGATGCTCAAAATCCTTTTCTAGTCTGTACAAACATCTTTGAGTCTGTGTTACAGACAGCCTTCCAGGAAAGTCTTCTTTCAATTTCCCAGTGTTTAACTAATCATAGATTCCTAGAACCATAGAATCACTTCAGTTGGAAAAGACCTTTAAGATAATGAGTTCAATCAATATATAACTCCTGTTACTAGGGAGAAGAGGTCAATACCCACCTCACTACAACCACCTTTCAAGTATCTTCTTTTGCCCCATCATAGTCAAATCACATGGAGACACCCCACCCACAAGTGGAAAAACTGGAAGTTCAGAGAGCACCACAGGTCACGCAACTGATAAAAAGAAATAGACAGTAGTTCTAGCAAAACAGAAGAAGAAAAATTATGCAGGATGGTGGCCATGAAAACTACAAGCCTTACAATGAGCTTTGGGAATAGGATCATGAGACCTGCGGTAGATCTGGTCAAATGCCTGGTCTCTTGGACAAACATCTGAACCGTTTGAATAATCCTCAGACCTTCAACTACTAATCTGAGTTATGTCTGTCGACTTTTGTCCACTGTCTATGTCTGCACCATGGAATGCAAGGCTTGGCAGGGGATGAACTGATGCTAGCTAGCTGACAGGCTAGCTCTGGCCTTCACATTAATGCAACCTATTCTTTGGCATGACATAGGATTCATAGGATGGAAGTTTTGGGAAGAGTCATTTTTTGCTACTTGCCAGGTGAGATTCAACGGGGTTAAAATAAAAATATTGTGAAAAACCCCATACAGAAATAAACAGAACAGTAAAAAATAAAAAGAAGAAAAATGAAAAAAATGAATGAGTGAATTCATTTGGATTGTAAAATTCCTTTTCTCCCGCTTCTTCATCTTAATGCTGCATGAATGTGTCCTGACCCTTGTCATAGATCTGTGGTAAAGTTATAGTTAAATATCACAGATCAAATGCATTTAAGCAACAACAATATGGAACAGGAAAAGTAACATATATATAGGAAGAACAGGAAAAGTATTCACAGAATTGCAGAGAACTTTAGAAGAGGTAAAAAAAGAAATAAACGGATTTTTTTTTTCCCCCATCAGTGTTGTGCATTTGTGGTATTGACTGGATTGAACACTCATTTTAGCTTATGTGATTGCCATTTTAAAAGGAATAAAACTGAGTGGGGTTTGTTATTACACCTTGATATTCATCCTATGCTAGCAGAGGAATGAAATAAGTGCCATACAATAGTTAGACATTACAGCAGAGGGGAGACTAGAACTGCAACTCTTTTTGCTAGGTTCACTACGAAGTTACGGTTTTTTCTGAACAGCAAATTCACATACATGCTGCTTTTTCCACAAATGAAAAGCAGAGATTTATGAGGACTCTCTGATTCCTATAAGGTGGGTAGTTATTGTTGTTGTTGTTGTTGCAACATGTCAAGGCTGGAATATCTTAATTCTAAAACCAGAATCTTCAGAGGACTGGATGTGATAGCCTCTGTTACAGGAAAAGCTCAAAATAAAATCCTTCAAATGATTTAGCCTGGCTGTAAGATGTGTGGCTTTGTGTTTCTTTATGGAAGGGTAAACTTTCTTATACATATTCAGATAAAAACTTGAAATGGTTCTGCAGCCTAGTTACAGTCAATATACTTAAAAATATTGCAAAGATATGAAAAAAAGACATTTTGCTGAATTTCAAAATAAACAGTTTAACTCCATGCTCTTTCATTCAAATGAAAGTCTTTTTCCAGAAAGCATTTTGTCTCATTTCAGAATGCAATAAGCTACAGCACTCTTGAACGCTGTGCAGCCATCAGAATTCTACCATAAAATGAGGGAGTCAGTTTAGAGATCATTTAACAAATTTATCTTCAAATATATTTATGAAGGCATGCACACACCTATACTGATACATACACACACATGTAAATTACATATTATATATATATTAAAAACATATACCTTCTCTTTTTTCCTGCAATGACTCAATGCATGATTAGACACAATAAAAACCTTGCTTTATCAAACTCATGCATTTGAGGATACTGTCAGTAATAGCTGTGCAGAGATATATCCCTTACAAAAGCATGCAATTCTCCCAAGTTTGCTCTCATAAAAGATTTATTTCTATCATAAACCACCACCTGTCTCTTGGTCCTCTCACATTACAATGCTGTCACATTCAGCACAGTGAAGTGGCTGGTGTTTTTTCTTTTTTTGCAGATATGAAGATTGACAGGTGGTTGACGGTGCTAAAGAAAAAGATACAACTAAATGTATAACATTTATACCAACTGAACAGCTTCAGTAAATAAAACAATAAACTCCCTCTTTCTTCAACTATGAAAAACTTATAGAAAGGATTAGCCAAAAAAAAGGGATGTTATGGTGGGTTGAAATTACCCCCCCAACTAATTTGAGATAATTACTCTCCAAAATAAAATTGCTAGACCAGCTCAGTTGGAAGCAAGTGAAGCTGTATTTACAAGCAAAACTACAATATAGAAATATGAAATGCAATGAATATGTACAAAATATATAATATTTACATGTATTTACAATTTATAAACAACACAGGAACCCCCTGGGACAAAACCAGGGGGCTACCAATAGCTTTCCCCTTTCCTCACTGCTCTGCCCCTCCCCCCTCCCCCCAATCCCCCCCAGACAAGGGGAAGAGGAGAAAAGTGGAGAGTAACTTCTTAGTACTTAGCCACAACAAGAACACAGCCAAGGTCAGCAACACAGAAGAACACAGAAGAAGAAAGAGTTAGTTTATACAACTAACTTTATGTTAGTTATCAGACCAATGAGATCATTTAGACCTTATCAGTATTTTTCACTTTACATCTGATAGTAATTTATTTACATTCTACCACTTTCTACTCAATCTACAGAAAAAAATCCTAGGCATCAGCCTAAAACTGGCACAGATGTACATAAAAAAATTATCCTGGCTGGGAACAGGTATCCAACAATAAAATAATTTCTAATGGTTACTATAAATTACATTTATTTTTTATTCTCTCCTTCAGTGTATTTCTTACACTTTGGTGCCTGTTCTATCTTCTTCACATACATTATATGTAGAATAAAGGCAGCATTTGTACTGTGTTTTCAGCATCTACCTCTGTTAGTGAAACACTGCCTTGTCAGTATTTGTCTCTGTTAACAGCAAAGGAAATGTAGGTGCCTTGTTTGGTCTGCTTAATTGGACCTGAACAGGAGACCAAAGTGGAATAGATATTATAAACACACCTCAGTCTGTCATCTGTTCTGAAAGCTGTCACCACACATTGTTTATTGTGCTCCTTATTTATTAATTTTTGCTGATAGGCATTGTGAAGGAGAATATTAATGACAGATATTTGTACAGATGTCTCATTATTGTGACCTTCTATTTCCCCAGCAATCCTGACAATCTACTCTCCAGAGGTTTGCATAACCTAGTAAGTGCAGATGGGTTTCCTTTACAGCTGAGGGTCAAAGGTAAAGGAATATGTTCTCACTTGTGTCACTACATGAATTAAAATGTAGTAATGAATTTGTGGTGTATTCTGTGACTTTATGTTAGACCTTGACCTTAATATCACATTTAACTAAGCACAATCATAGGTCACAAATTAGAAAGGTTTAAGCAATCTTCTGCTCTATCAAGGGAACCAAGTTTAATCAGATCTGATTTAATATGCTACTCAGAGTTTAGGGAGCACTAGCCTAGTATTACTAAGAGAATTGTCACCGTATTTATATCTGTGCAGGCAAAGAACAAGAAACCTTTAGAGTACTACTCTAGCATTTTGTAGAAGCTTACAGCCAAGCAGTAATATTTTTTAAACATTTTAAAAATGTTTAATTTTTTAAACATTTTTGTTGTTTCTTTTTATTTGTTGTTGGTTTGTTTTTTTTTTTTTGGTTTGGTTTTTGTTTCTTTGCTTTTGTTTAAACATAAATGGGTGTCTGAAATTCTTCTAATACAAGCTGTTTACAACATAGTAAATATAAAGAATTCCATCATTGCAGCAACGTATTTCATTACTCACTGGGAGAATACTCTAGGAGAATTAAGCCTTCACTATTGAAAAGTACAAAAAAAGACTAAGAGGTAACATGTCATGCAGATCCAGCAGCTCAAAATCTGGCCATGGATGGGACTGCGGAGACACCCTGAGTACTCCCTGAAAGTGGGAGCATGGGTCAAGCACTATCATCTAATTATTCAGATTCCAATCTTGTTCAAAGCAACGGAGGAAAGAAAAGTGCAGGTAAAGTGTATCAGCAGCAGGGCATGTCTTATGCTCAGCCCTGATTTTTCAGGTGCACTATGAGAGTTAATTATTCAGCTAAAATGAATGGTACACAAATATGTACTACGTACATAAGCTATATCTCATCCAAAATGAACAAAGCTTGCCAAAACATAAGGTTGCACAGAAAATACAATACTCCAGAACTACAGCACACATAGTGCACACTTCACAATGCCCGCAGCAATAGAAAAGTTGACTCCACTGTGTTTGCAAGGCTTTCGACAATATATACCACAGTATCTACACAGACAAGCTTAAGAAGAATGTTAGTGAGACAGATCGAGAACTAGCTGAAGGACATTCACCATAACTTGGACAAGCTGGAGAGTTAGGCAGGGAGAAACCTAATAAAATTCAACAAGGGCCAAGTGTAGTGCATCTGGGGAAGAACAGCCCCATGTATCAGTACAGGTTGGGGCTAACTTGCTCGACCTCCTCTGGCAAAAAGGACCTGTAGTTCTGGTAGAAAACAAGGTGACCATGAGTCATCAATGTGCCCTCATGGCCAAGAAAACCAATGACATTCTGGGGTGCATCAATAAGAGTGTGACCAGCAAGGTCAAAGAAGGTTCTCCTCCCCTTCTGCTCTGCCCTGATGAGGCTTCATATGGAATACTGAGTCCAGTTCTGGGCTCCCCAGTTCAAGAGGGGAAAGGAACTTCTGCAGAGAGTCCAGTTACTAAGGTGATTAGGGGACTGGAACATCTATGTTATGAAGAGAAGTCTGGGAAAGCTGGGCCTGTTTAGCCTGGAGAAGAGACTGAGAGGAGAATCTCATTAATGCTTATTAATCTCTAAAGGGCAAGTCTCAGGAGGATAGAGCCAGACTCTTCTCAGTGGTGCCTAGTGCAGGACAAGGGGCAATGGACACACATTGGAACACAAGAGGTTCCATGTAAACACAAGGGAAAAAAAAATCTTCACTTCAAGGGCAGCAGAGCAGTGGAACAGGCTGACCAGAAAGGTGGAGTCTCTGTCTCTCAGGGCAGTCAAAACCCACCTGGATGCATTCCTGTGTGATTTATTCTAGGTAATCCTGTTCTAGCAGAAGGATTGGACTAGATGATCTTCAGAGATCCCTTCAAACTCCTACCATTCTGTGATTTTTATAACATACTTAGTTCCCTCCTGTGACTGCTCCAAGTCTTTGCTGAACAAATGCTTATTTTCTTTTTATTTTAAAACTATATCAGGTTTAATGCATCAAACAAAAATACTTGAAGCTTTCAAGTGAAATAAACTGATTATTACCTAGCAGAGCAATCCTGAGTTCATATCCAGTAATTTTAATCTTAATTTTTTCCCAGGATGTATTGTGCTTGCTTTTTTTTTCTCTTTTAAACAATGTGATTGACACTAAATTACACCAGCACGTTAAAAATACGTTTGCAGTTCTGCATACTGCAGCATGGCAAAATTAAGTTTGTAGTTCTACAGAATGCAGAATTCTGCAGGTGTTAATGGTGCTTTAAAATAAAGACATGGTATATTCTACCTTAAAAATTATATTGAAAATAGAAGGTGCAGACCTTAACTTGAAGACCAATGTAGATGAAATAGTCTAAGAAGGCATTGGAAGCTATGTATATAATTTTTGCTTTCATGAAGATCTTGTTTAACTAGTTTAAGATCTCCCCCATATACAGTTAATCTGTTATAGACAATAGATCTGTGACTTTATACTGACGAAGAAATTTGATAAAAAAAAGGGAAATCAAACTTTTGCAATTAGAAATTCTAGAACATTTTAGAAAACTCAATTGGAAATTCCAGAAATCAAACTGTGGTACCACAGAATAACCCAATTTATCTGCAAAATCAGATTACACCTAGAAAATATTTGAATTGAAAGGCCTGGCAAACATTTTGCAAATTAAATACTACAGTTCATCAGATCAAAACCCTGGCATTAATCATGTGCCCTACCACACATAACTCTTGGCTCCATATCACTATAGAAGTAATCTGTCAATTTTAATCTTAATGCTGCAATGGTAGAACAACAAACACGGAAACCATTTTTCTCTAATGGAAGCAAGCTTGATATGTCAACAAATAACATACCAAGTGATTTACAAAGCAGATCTTCCAATAATTTAGCTGGTGTTAATGCCATTGGAATAAGTCTGCAATTAGTATGAGCTTATGTAAATTCTTTTGAATGACGACATTAATCTCTTTGTAAAGAAAAAGAAAACCTGTCTATTTCCTGGTTTTGTTGTTGTTGTTATATATTGGCATGCGTAATCACAATTATTGCCACTCAGGCATGTGGGGAGAAAAATAGTTCACTATCAATATGTATGGAGCTCCATTTCAGCAAAATAACCACACAACATTTTAACAAATAGAGTCATGAACTTAAGTTTCCAGCAATCTGCTTAAATCTCCAAATTTTAGAGGTATCTGACAACAAATCAAGGCATCTCAGATATTTAAGGTAAAACTAGGAAAAAGGTGTAGAATCGTGAGTTATAAACAGGGAGAGTCTTCTTCCTTGAGTTCCTTGAATTTTGTTTGAAAGCTGTGGTAGTTTTAGGCTATGCTTTTAAAAAAAATTTCACAGATCTTGAACAGAAAGTGGTAAAATATAAATAAATCACTATTTGGTGTAAAAAGGAAAATAATGATAATTCTAAACAATCCCATTGGAGAGATATCTACCATAAGATTTGGTTCCCAAACCAATTTCTCTCTCTTCTTGCTTCCTCGGGCTTGGAAATACTAACTTTGTGCTTCTGCTGCCTTCTGCTTGATCATGGCTGCATTATTTTTTATTAACTTCTCTGGTTCTGTCTCTTGTCCCTTATATACAGGGGGTTAGGGGAGGAGGAAGGGAAGGAAGAAGCTGTTGTAGCTTTCCCTGGTCTTTGGCCAGGGGGTTCCTTGTGCTGTTCATTAATTCTAAATACCTGTAAATATTGTAAATATTGTATATTTGTACATATTAATTGCATTTCATTGTAGATTGTAGCTTTGCTTGTAAATACAGCTTCCATTTACTTTCAACTGAGCTGGTCTGGCAAATTTAATGTTTGGGGGAATTTTCAAGCCACCATAAAATCACAAACAGTTAAGTTCTAAATATTTGTGAAATTTATTCACAAAACCAGTTATTTTCCTGACAATAGTGAAATTCACTGAGAACATGGTCTAGGAGATCATGATTTAGCATCTGTGAAATATGAATCAAAAAAATGGTGTGCAGTGAGTGATTACAATGAAATGAGGAACACTCATCTGTCCGTTAAAAGTAGTACATGTAACTTTTAATTTTGAATAACAAAATCTGTAGGGTCAATGAATGAGAAGTTATATGTATGTACGCAATATGTTTTGTAAATGTGAAGCCATTTCTTTATGAAAGTACAGGGTCTGTAAGAAGTTGCAGTCTTCATTGCAGAATTGTTGTAAGCATCTACATCAGTCAAATTTCACAGTGTTGAAAAATAAAAAATGCTTTCTGGTCCATCTTACTTGGACTTAGCTGTAACTTATTTTAGTTATCTTTTCCCAGCCTTCATCTAACAAATCATAAAACCCAATCAACTAGTTCAACAGGCTGCACATCTGGACTGGAATATATTCAAAAGAAGAGAGCCTTTTAGAGGAAGGAAATATGAGAATTTCCAAAGTACGTCATGTCCTTTATTCTTACAGCTATGAACTGGATTTTGAACTAACATCCAATGCCTGAATTATTGCTGATTTTGAAAGGAGTAACAAAGTCAAATATGTCAGTGCCAACTGATTTCTTCCCAGTGTTTTCCTTTCTCCTCATATTTCCTCACATCTATGCATATTTCATAGTGTTTACCTTTCTGATCCTATGTTTTCCAAGATTCACATTCAGTCACCAAAAAAAGAGATCTAAAAATGCTTTCATTGATGACACAAACCCAGTTGCTACTTACTGGTATCTTTGTTAATTGAAATATGGATAATCTGAAAATTCCTCAATTTTAAGTGAGATTATAAAGAAACACTCCATAACCAAGGAAGAAGAATAAGCTACAATGCACTGCAACACTTTTCCCAACTGTCTGTCCTAAATTAGGATTCACTAATTTTTTGCCACTGGCCAAAGCTGAATCCTATCAGCAACTTGGCAGTGTCCTTGTGAATATATTTAAGGAGAAAAAAAACTGCTGTTCAACAGCAGCGAGGAGAGAGTGGTAAGAAAATGTGAAATAAACAGCCTTGTAGACACCAAGGTCAGTAAAGAAGGAGGGGGAGGAGGTGCTCCAGGCATGGGAGAAGTTCATGCAGAAGACTGAAGTGAAGCAGGTTGTTGCCCTACAGTCCGTAGAGGACCAGAGTGGAGCAGATTTCCACCCATGGAGAACCGCACATTGCAGCAGGTGGAAAAGCCCTGAAGGAAGCTGCAGCTACTGGAACTCACTTGTTGTAACAGGCTCTTGGTAGGAGTTACAACCTGTGGAGAGGACCCCACGTAGAAGACTTCTGGCCATAGGGGAATGTGACCCATAGGGAATTTGTGCTGAGAAGGCCTGTTTCTGAAAGACTACATCCCAATGTAAGAACCCAAGCTGAAGCAGGGGAAGAGTGTGAGGAGATCTGAGCAGCAGAGAGGAAATGTTATGTAGTATCTGGAATCTCCATTCCCTGTCACCCTGGAAGATATAGAAGAGTTAGGAGTAAAACTGAGCTCAGGAAAAAGTGGAGGGGGCAAGGAAGTGATTTTAGTTTTGTAGTATTTCTTACTATGTAACTCTGTTATTAACTGGCAATAAATTAAATTAATTTCTCCAAGTCAAATCTATTTTGAATGTGACAGTTGCTGATGAGTGATCTCCCTGTCCTCATCTAGACCCACAAACTTTTTCACTGTGGTTGTTCTACCTGTCCTGCTGAGGAAGGTTTGGTGGGCATCTGGTAGCCAGTCAGGGTCAACCTACCACACACATGTAGGCTTAAAATCCACCAGCTGGGATCTTTGGAATCTAAGGAATCCAAAGACATGTAGAGTTTTTTTTCTCTGTCTTTTGTCTCACTCAAAATCAATATATCTAAACTCTTCAGAAACCAGTAGCAGTCAGAGCCTAACCATCTTCTTTACAGCATCAGCACCTTGTGCTCCAGGAATAAAGATTTAATTTCTTTACCCTCTTTCTCTTGACAGGCAGGGTCCTACACATATCAAAAAAATAATCCATGTTTTAGACCCATCTGATGTTCCTAGGTTTCTAACATTACTATTTGAATATCTGTGCCCAAGATTTACCAGATAACAAGTTCCACATTTGCTTAATTTTTTTTTTGCTTCTTCTAAATTTTGTTTTAGACATTAATCATTCTTACATTACTTCTTAGGTAATATTAGTGTAAACTAGGCAGTTTTGTCAAAGAAGCCTCTGCTAGCAGTACTAACTCTGCTAGCACTCCCATGCTACATCATGGTCTGTTTGGCTTCATCATTCACGAAGTTCTACTGAAGAAAAGATCTTTCAAAGCACAAAAAAGTAAAATACATAACTTAAAATGTTTGTATCAGCTGCCCATTCAAAGTCAAATGAATGATCATGCAGTACAACTGGAAAAACAGCAAAGGTGCACATTGGTGACATGTGGCAGGAGCAAGAAAGAGAGTCAGTGAGAAGAAAAACCTCAAGCTTGTCCTGCTGCTGAAGATTCTGTCTTTCAGAACTGCAGGACCAAATGTAAAGAGCAGGTCTTGTTTTAAAGGAAAAGTAGTAAAAATAAGATTGATTAATAGAAACACTAAATTTCAATGCACAAAAAATACAGAATGAAAATATCCATGTTAGAAAAGGAAGTATATTTTGAAGTCAACATAAATCAGTTGAAACTCCACTGCAATCAGTATAATCTTGAAACTGTTATTATCCAGGATGATCCAAACAAGATCACATTCCACGCAGCTGCACAGAAGCTCAGAAAATCCAGGGCAGTTTGTAGTGATAACCATGGTTACTTGTTATTGAAACATACCTATATCCTCCAGAAAATACAAATACATAACACATTTGCAAAAGGAGAAACTCCACATGAACTATTACGAACAGAAAGAGGCACAATAACTAAAGTATTAAAATGTTCTTTTGAATTTCTAGCTATCATCTATCCCCTTCTACAGAAATCATGAACATTTTCAATCTTGTGATGTGTAATGGACATAAAAAATATTTTCAATGCCTTCTTTGCCTTTGGTGAATGTGCTTGACACAATGAGTATACTGAAATTTATTAAGGCACAGAATATCCACTTTAGTGCTTCTGTGGCTGTGATGATTAAGTGGTCTCAGTCATAATTTACTCACATTTTGAGCTAAACAAGTACATTGATATCTCAAGCCACTACACAATTCCTGACACTTAAGATGTTAGATGTTTTACATCATAAATATGTTGTGCCTTGTAGGAAACATCTTGTTAAGCATAGTAGTGACACAAAGAACTTTCCAGTATGATAGCATGCACTTTAAACCCCCTTCCACTAGTCTAAAATACATATCACAAAATTATTATTGCTAGGATTTTCAGTTTGGCTTAACTTGGTTTTTATATTAAGTATATTGGCATAGCATTCACAGTAAGTGCATTAAAAAACCCCCATAAACACAATTAATTGATAAGATACATAATTACAATATGAAATATATCACAAATTATAAACATGTCCACCTGAAAAGCCACTGTGGACACTATCATGTTTAGAAACAATGTTCAAACCTAAGCAAATACATTTTGACAAATTCTGGTGGTCATAGACAGTGGTCTATGTAAATCTTGGAGTGATTTGTTTTCATGCTGAAACACCTGGTTTCAAGTTGTAGTGTGAATGTTTTTCACTGTATAACTCAAAAACTGCAAACCACAAGAACTCTTGACCAATATGCAGCACATAAGTGACAAAAACAAAGCAGCAGTATAAATCCAATGTAGTAAATCAAGACCAGATGCAACACATAATAATTCAATCAAGACTGCCAAAAACCTACTAAATATAGTGAACTTAATTAAAGTTTCCGCTGTGTCTCTAGACAATTCAAGTATAACCATTAGCACAGCCTTTCTGGTTTTCTTCCCTGTCTTTTTTAAGTCATACCTTGGCTTGCTCGTTTCACCTCCTGCAAGTAAAGTCCATGAAAAACAACAGGATGAACACAGAGCAAATGCTATGGAAGAGGATGCAGTAATGTACCCAGAAGGTGGAAACCATTGACTAAAAAGGAGAACATAAACTCAGACTAGCTGGAGATAATCAGTAAAATTAATCTGTTTAGGTGTTTATGCTGATCCTTCTTCCTTCATTTACTGTTCAGAAGGCACTCTTCAAGTCTTATCCACATGACATATTCACACCAGTGCACACCTGCCAGTCCCAAGTGAGAGCCATGCATGGCTTCACGGCTTTGGTGCAAACCCTGCCATGGATACAATGGAGCTGAAAGAGAGAAGATTTTGCCAAATTAGCACCTATTGTTCACAAATTCATGTGAATGTGTCCTCAGAAAAACACAGTAATGCACACTGTTCTTCAGGCAGGTACACACAGTTTAGGGTCGTGCATGTGTTTAATGGCGTTGGGGCATGGTCAGTGAGATGAAATTTATAATGCCATGGAGCTGCTCTAGTTACAAAGTTGCACTATGTAGAGTACCTCTAAGAAACATATATTCCTAGACATGAACAATGCTGCCTTCTTCTCCAACAACAAAATGGGGAAATGTCTCCACTACATAGATTTATCTACCTGAAAAGGTAGCCAAGATTTCAGTTTCTCTCCTAGGAAAAGTTGACAGAAAATAGTTTAACTTCTGTTTTTAAAAAAGCAAATTTGGCTTCTAGAGAGACACTACAATAATAAACCACTGTGGGATATTTTTGCTGAAAACCTCCCACATTATCTATCCATAAAATGATTTCTGATCCCATGAGTGGTATTCCACCTACTAGCTACGACTCTATATGCTTGGCTTGATACTTCTTACATTAAGCATTTTTGCCTTGAGTTATTGACACTTTTTAAATTATTCTGGTTTATGTCCATCCTTAAATAGAACAGAAATCTGCTACAAAAGATCTTTATTAACTGACTGCCTTGGGTGCTGTGCAGAGATTCATGATTTAACAGCTAGTCCAAGCAGACAGGCGTACAGCTTGTTTAATAGGCTTGTTCAACCCTTTGGCATCTGTGAGCTATAAGTGGATTATGGAGGTTTGTCTGGCTATCTTTTTACACAGCCTTCCAAATAATTGTCATAAATATCGCTACTTCCTTAACCCAATTAATGAAACGTACTAAATACCCAGCCTACCACTTCTATTGATTAAACAGTTGCTTAGGAAACACATAACTAATGCTATGTGCTGTGGTTCTGGTTTCGCAAAGAGAATGCATTCACATCTAAAAGAAAAACAAAACAAAACAAGGAAAACCCTATATAAGTCACAAAAGAATTTCTCGTGTCAGTGCTACCAATTTTTCTTTCTGTCGTGAATTTTCTGAAGACAGGTTTAATGGGAAACGTATGGATTCATTATTGCTGAAAATCATCCTCTCTTCAGACAATCACTTATTTGCTTTCTAGAAAAAAAAAATATATTTATGCATAAAAATTACACTCCAGGAGTATTAATAGCTGTCTTACAATCCTTGTAATGATAAACTGGATCCTGCAGTAAAACCAGTCAACATAGCATTGTTTCAGGAGCAGGATGAATGGAGATTACTCACACAAGCAGGGCTGGCAGTTGTCAGACTTTTTTTTTCCATAAACTAAGCAAAACCAAATAGCTATTAAGTAGACTAAACATTTTCATTTATAATGTGAAACACTTAAAAGAATAATAGTTTCCTATTCAAAAAGCAGATGCATGGTAACAGCACAAGGTTCATGAACAAAAATATCCTATGAAAAGCTATTAAAATATTAAATATTTATGCTTTCAAAGCTTCATCTATTTCACATCCCCTTAACTCTTTTAGCATGATTTTATGAATATTTAATTCTATAAAAACATCCTTTCTGTGATCCTGCTGAAATATTCCACATAAAGAAAAATGCCATTTACACCAGATGATTAATGTCCAAGATTCCTAAATCAACAAGCCCAGATGAAGGAATGTGGGCAAAAGTGAGTTTCAGTCTATAGCGTGAAACAGGGTTGTTGTGTCCTTGAGAACAGCAGCACTGGAAATATCAAATAAGAATGCTGTCTGTATTACATTTGAAAACAAGAGGAGGCATGTGTTGTGGCGCTCTGTGGAGGAAGATGTATGTGCAGTGTAATTCAGCACCACAGTGGCAGCAGTGCAGTACAAGTGAGTGGATGTGCTAGCTGAGCTGAACAAATCCGAACAGTAAAATAGCCCTTTGTGCAAAGGCAGACACAACAAAATCAAACAAACCAAGTGGAATTAGAACTCAGAGTGAAACATTCTTGTTTAAAAGACCACTCCTCTCTGAAGATGGATATTCCCTCCCTTCTCACACTACTGTTGCATTTACCTGCCAGAAAGTAGAGAGCGTTAAGTGCAGCTGTTGACACCAGCAGACAACATTAAATGCCCCCCAGTTATTTAATTATTTATAAAACATTTGCTGGGTGCAGTCAGTGGTTTCATGATGAAAAAGCTGCAACAATGAGGCCCTGTCAGATTTTTGGCAGAGACACATCCAAACACATAAAAACAAGTTTAAACACTATCATTTATACATAATTCTTTCTTGGCATGTCTCCTTAGTTACCACAATTTGCAGCCAGAACACTTCTACTTTTTTTTTTCACTCTGGAATAATCTGGCCAAAAGTGTATCTAATTCCCATCCTCCCCTAGAAGAGAAACAGTGTTGTCAAGGTCTGTGTTGCACGTGTGTTTGAAATATCAGGGTTTCCACTTAACTGCACAGCTGCGCTGACTCAAGCAGCCCTGCCTGCTGCTAGATGCCTGGAACCACAGCCCCACAGCTGCCCGCAAGCGACACGGGTGGCCAGGTCTCGACTTCTCAACTAGACGTAGCCTTGGCTCTGTTCTGGCCAGTGATACACTCCTTTTTCAGGAAATCCTGTAAAGCATGTGCAGAATGGAGAAATGTGGCTGTGCCAAGAGATGGAATCAGTGTGGAATGCAGGGGAGCACAGCAGAGTCATGAACACTTTACAAAGGTGAACTTCGAAGATAGTTTATGGCTGAAAAGCTCTCTTGGTGCAAATACTTCATAAAGCATATGCCCTAAGTACTTGCCCACAGGGCCACAATAACATTTATGTAGCATAAATTAATATGTTTCAACCACTAATTTAATCTGGCTAGCTAATTCCTCTGGTTTTGGCAGTGTCTGACCTCTGCAACAAAGTACTGTGTTTGTGGCGATGACTCACAGTTCTGGCTGTGCTGTGTTTTAGTCACACGCACCGATATGAACAAAGAGTGCTATTTGTAGAGCAGCCATTAAAAAAAAAAAAGGCAAAACCCAAAAAAACAAACAAACAAAAAAAAACCCACCAAAGAATCACACACAAAAACCCCCTCCACAGTATGTTTGGATCACTGCTAATTGAAATTTCCTTTTTATAGGAACCTGATCAAAACCAGCTGCAGAAGTCAAGCAGGAGCAGATTTATACATGACATTAGAAACCTGATAAATTCAGAGGGAAGCAGCTGAGCGAATGCCTATAATTGTCTGGAGAAACACAAATATCACATTACGGCTTACTTCCCCAGAGGAAAATCCTTCACTGCATGTGGATTTTTTGCAAGCAGTTTTCTTTTCTGGTTCCCTCTTCAGTCAAAGACTATCCATAAGTAGTCCCTCAAATTTGCAGGGACTTTAGGATTGCTGTTAATGACACCACAGAGAACAAAAAGGTGCAGCCTCTGTCCAACAAGTGTGATCAGTAACATGCTTAAATACAGAAAATCAGCTGTGAGGTGTAACTGGCCAAATATAAATGCTGGAGGGGAAAAAGTAGGAGTAGCAGTCCCCTAATCTGTAACTTTGACAGCTATAAACATCACCCGGTATTTGACTGCTAATTCTGTTCAGGTACTGAACTCTACACCAAATCTCTGTCACCTGTGAATGGCTAGATGACTGTCATCCATCCTTTCAGATCCAGTTGTGCCTGAGGCAACCGCTCACAGGGAATCACATATTCATAATCTTTATGGCTAATCACTGCAGCTCATTATGCCTGTGAGTAAATCCATATGCTTTGGAAAAAATCCAAGTGTGCCAAGACACAGCAGCCTGTTTTCTTGGCATTCTATTGCTGTGAATACCTGAGGTCCTCTGCAGACAGGTTACATCTTAACAACCAAATCCTGCTCCAGACTCTTCTTATGACTTTCAGAGTCATCAGTGTGACCTGCTTTAATAGCTCAAATCCCAAGTTGTCTGAAGAGAGTGGTGGCAAGAGATGCTAAATTAGAACTTTCCTTTATTACTAATATGTTATTTGTGATGCCAACTATTTAGCATACATGGTAAGACAGTAGGGCTTAGCATTAAAAGAATTAAAAGTAAGTGATAAACTAGACAACTAACAGCAAGAGTGATTTTTCTAAATTAGTTTTGTCTCAATGAATTCCTAACACACCCACTCACTTTTAAACACAAGCACAGACAAATAAGCAGTTAATCAAGAAGCTAATCAATTTTTTTTCTGCCGCATCCTCAATAAAGAAACGTGGGTGAAGAAAATACTTCATAACAGTTGTCATCATAGTAATATTGATTGCCACCAAGGGACTATATATTTTGTCACTGTGATTGAAGAGAAGATGATATGTATTATATTCTCATTTCTGGGACAATAGTCACTTGAGGCAAGTCTGTGAATGTAACCTGTATCTGTGAATAAGTCTGGTAATCACTCTGGTAAATACTGTGAAAGATCCTGAGGCAAAGTGTACTTCCTAATGCTATACAAATGCAGAGTTTTTTTGTTAGGGCATTTCTTATGATGCTAGTAAAATGAATTGTTTTCAGTGTGCTGAGTCTACTGAAATTATTTAGGCCATCAAATCTTTGTGGCTTCTAGATATGTTTGCTACAATGTACTTGAGTGAGAAATTTCCCTTGGAGAGATCTGGGAGCTATCATTTAAACAAATTTATATTCCTCAGTAGTTATATTCATTGTATTATTCCAGGATTTAAAAACCCGTCTCAATATCTTGTTTTTTAATTCAGCTCTACAGTCAGAGTTAGCTTCATTTTGTGGATGGATTCTGATTTCTTCACTTACTTCAGCAGGAAGTAAGTACCATACAGTCTAATAAACGAGTTTTTGTACTCCTAATTCTCCTCTCAAGGTCTGCCACCATACTACACTTACTCATTCTTAATCCAATGTTACAATTACATGATGTGACCCAATTTTATCGGCTGGAAATCATGACTTCTGCTATTTACAGTGTCTTACCAAATAGCACAGAAGCTCAAAGGCTTTTAAATGCAATCTAAAGACGTCTCTGGTTCTCATACAGTTTCTTTAATAGAAAGGAATACTAAGTTAAACAATGGTTACATTTCATAAGTTCTTTCCCACAGAAACCCCAAATATCTGTGGATATGTTTAGTTGATTTATTATACCCATTAACAGAGAAATTCTTTGTAGAATATTAATTGTAACATTTTGAATGCAGAAGTAGACAATTCTTAGAAGGAAACCAAGAAATGATGAAATTGAAGGCATAATAGTCAGCATTATTATGGTGACTATAAATTTAATGACATCCATAATTAGTTCCATATAAATATTGCATGAATGAAGCACAGTGTAGTTCTTGTTTCAAAATAAACATGTCCTTAGGCAGGAGAATGAATGCTGACTTTTCATGGTTACAGTGGCAATTTCTAACACTAGACATAACGACTAATGAGTGAAGCTGTTATGGCAGATTAAAATATGACAAATTGCACTCCTTAAAGATACAGATTTTAAAACGTGATAAGAATGTCTCTATTTTAATAAAAGCCATTTTTACCTTGCAGCATTTAGAAATATATAAACTAAGTTTGTGAGGCTTGAAAAAACCCTTACACATCAATTTAACGGCATGTAAGACTTGAAAGGTAGAAGTGTCAGACTGATTAAATAAGAAAGATATTAGAAGTGCTTATATTGAGAAATGTATAGTATTTTATTTTATTTTACTTATTTTAGGCTAAGAGAGAAGAGATAGAAGCAGGGCAAAAAGAACCTGTGTAAGCTCTGCAAATTACATTGATTTTGTGCTATAATTCATTGATGCTGTGCTCACATAAAATATATATATGTTGAAGCAGAAAATTTTATGCACTTAATGTACTTATTTGCCACGTCTTTTGATCTCACTAGAGTTTTTCTAATTTCATAACCTTAGCATTCCAACTTCTGATGTAAAAAGATGAAGGACTAATCAAATGCAGTCCTTGAAGTTTCAGTGAAGCAACTGGAATAAAATCCGTGATAAAGGTCACCATTTCTAATGTCCTATATTATTCCCATATAATGCAGAGGGGTAGGTTCTCATTTTGAAAACAACAGATATTTTTCACTCATAAAATCAGTTGTCTGAAACCCTGGGGATAAGAACAATTTAAAAAAAAACGTTAAAAATGCTGGCAATCCACTGCTTAGTAAAGACTTTGCATCAGAATTTTAAATTAAACAATCTAAAATGCCCAAGACAGGGAATCAAAGCCATAACCCCAAAGCATATGTGGCTCAGATCTTCTTGCAGACCTGGTGGACCAAAGCAAGATTTATGCAGGTTCCCTTTCAGAGTTGGGTCTCACATCTTGCAGTTTGGCCAGAGGGTTAGATTATTAGCAAATAACTTTGGTGTACCAAATTTCTCATAGTAATTTTGGGTTTTTGAGACAGGTCTAAGTGATGTGATGTTATTCTTACATGGTTCACTAAGATGCAGCACACACTTCACTAGTTTTGTAGTGACAGAAGGCAACCTGGATTCATCGCTTATGCTTGAGAGATGCTATAGGGAAAGATTTCCTCCCTTCCTGATGTAGGTGAGTTACGGGACTTTTTCATCCCTTACATTTTCCTTCAAGTAGTTTGCTAATAGCTAGTAGATTTGTTGGGCAAATATACATGAGATGTAGTTGCTTGTATATGACTTAGTAGTTTATCAGATTACCTGTTAACAATACTGGAAGGAGAAATGCCACGCTCCCACCTTTTCCTTTTTTTTTTTTTTTTTTAACCTTTTTTGTTAAACAGCTTCACAAGGCTGATAAAGGCAAAGGACAAATGTTGCATTTTTAACTTGTCAGTGAAAAGGCATCTGAAGTACTGTCTCTCGTAGGGCACACACACACATCTGGTTTTTCAATAACATGGCAATTTTACTTGTCAGTTTGACTCCTAACCTGTTTCACTAAAAGCAAATCTAAAATTGCCTTTGCAGAGGCAGATAGCACTTGAAAGCAAATGTGCCAGAATGAAGAGCCCAACTGGACAAACAAGCCATGACCAAGCCACAATTTAAGTCAACCATGTCAAGTAAACAGAACTACTAGCATGAACACATTGAGTTGATGTGGACCCAGCAGAATGTCACTGTTATTCTTCATATACAGACTCTCTCTCTGCCTGAATGGTGAGTATAGAGTAGGAGAACGGCAGGAGAAAGACCCCCACATGCACAGAGCAGTAGCTCCTTTATATTCATGTTATTTTCGATGCTTGTTGTCCCCTCTGCCAGCCCTACCATGCAACAAGGCAGCTTGTCATAACATTGCAGAAATAATTCCCTGGTACAAATAGTTCTGGAAATAGCCTTTCAGTAATATAAATCCTGATCAAGCTAGGATGGCACAGTTTACAGAATCACAGAATATATCTTGTTGAAGACACCTCAAAGATCATCCAGTTCAACCCTCAGCCAAGCACTGAAAGGTCAACACTAAACCATGTCCCTAAGTGCCAGGTCTGTATGCTGCTTGAACACCCCCAGGGATGGTGACTCCACCACTGCCCTGGGCAGACCTTTCCAATGTTTAATAACCCCTTCAGTGAAGAAGTATTTAACAATATCCAGCCTAAACCTCCCCTGGCACAGATTCTCACTATGGAGCCAGTTTCAAATAGAAGCAGAAAGAACATCTGAGACTGCTTACATGTCACTGCTTTCCCAGGGGATCTGTGAGGAGGCTGCCATTTGTGACAGCATTTTCCAATTACTGTTTTGGCTGACTTAAAGCAGGGATTTAGGTGCATATCTGGCCATCCTTCCTCAAGGTTCTTAATGCCTGTCTGTGAATGCCATCAGAGAGAGTAAGGGAGGTACATGTCAACTTTTGGCAGATGCAATCATATTCAGGATAGGAAAATTTAAGTTACAAACATTAATAACATATTCAAATTAGACAGTAAAAACTATTTTCATAGTAATATGGAAGAACCAACATTATTATCCATAATAATGGACAAGGAATTGGCTGGATGGTCACACCCAGAGGGCCTACAGGAAGGATGTGGAAAGACTGTTTACAAGCACCTGCAGTCACAGGACAAGGGACAATGGCTTCAAACTAGAGAAGGGCAGATTTAGATTGGATATCAGGAAGAAGTTCTTCACTGTGAGGGTGGTGGAACACTGGAACAGGTTGCCCAGGGAGGTGGTTGAGGCCCCTTCCCTGGAGATATTCAAGGTGATGCTTGATGAGACCCTGGGCAACCTGATCTAGTTGGGGATGTCCCTGATGATTGTGGGAAGGTCTCTTCCAGCCTTTGGAGGTGTCTTCCAGCTTGGACCATTCTATGATTCTATAATTTGAAAATTATTACTTTTAAAATGTCATTTCAATTATTTTACGTCTCAACTTCTGGATTGCCAATAAGCATGGAAAAGGTTACTCTTTCTATTAAAAGACATTTTATAGCCATTTTGGTGACGTAATACATCTCTCATAAATTCATTTTATCTACTATATTTCCCAAATCTGTTTGAAGTTCAGACAGTTCTAGTCAGATGAAGTCACTGGTATATATTAAAAACACCCCAAAATATTAAATATAATAAGTAGTTTCAAATAGATTCAACAAGGAAGTCTCTAAAAAGGAAGTGCAATCCTTTTGTGTTCTCCTGAGTAGTACTTCTATCTGTCTTTGTAACCAGTCCCTTTGACTTCAGACAATTGAAATACCTTGGCCCATATTCACTCTGAAATGGGTCAAGAACTGTCTGGAAGGCCAAGTCCAGAGAGTGGTGGTGAATGGTGCCACATCCAGTTGGCAGCCAGTCACTAGTGGTGTCCGCCAGGGATTAGTCCTGGGCTCCATCCTGTTCAATATCTTTATTGATGATCTGGACGAGGGAATTGAGTCCATCATCAGTAAATTTGCAGATGACACCAAGTTAGGAGCAGGTATCGACCTGTTGGAGGGTAGGAGAGTCCTGCAGAGGGACCTTGACAGGCTGGATAGGTGCCACATGAACACTGGTCCAGTGAGCATCCTTTGTAAACAGAGTAATCAACCAATGAAATGATGTTTTACCAAATATAGTATGAGCATTCACCTTAGCTTTGTTTACCACAACGGGCCCAGGGAGGTTGTTAGACTCCGTGGTGGCAAGTCTTTCCCCTCCCCCAACTCCAGAGGGTAGAGGGAAAGGGGGTTCAAGCAGAACATGTAGGGACATGGTTGCTGGCACTATTTGGGATGTAGTCTCGGACATACGTGTCATTCACCATGACTTCCTAACCCCCTTTCAAGCTGTTCAGCTTCATCCCAGGCTGTACATACTGACTCCTTGATTGATGCTCTTGCTCACTTCCACCAGCATCAGTGATCTTCTGCACCTTCTGCTGTGTTTTCTTTTAGATGCATAATCACAATTTAGAATAGAGTTTTCATGGGTTTTCTGACTTTTTGAAAAGCACAGTGTGTTCCTGAAGTGTTTGCAGTCCTTTATTTGTCTAAGGAAATAAAACCTCAGTGGTGAACTGCAGGCACAAAATGCGAAGACGCAGCAACTAAACTTTCTTGTCTTTTAAATCAGAGGTCTTGCACTAGGAATGTATTTCTTCACAAATATATTCTGATTAGAGAAAGTAGTTTGACCTCATGCACTGAGAATATTGCTGAAGTTCAAGAATTCATGAGTTAATGATAACTTTCCCTACTGCCTAAAAGAAAGATTGACACCACCCTCATTTCTTTGTCCTTTGCTAAAATATTAGGGTAAGAGGAGATTCTCACAATTTTTAGCCTAGGTTTGTTCACAGTCTCTCCACCAACACTAGCAATCATTCTATTTTTTCAGGATTTAGAGACACATGAAAGAAGCTTGCCAAAAATTAGAGGAGGAAACATTTTAATGACAAGGTAGCATAGCAATATTAATGAGTACTATACTCAAGCATGAAAGGAAGAATGTACCTCACATCCTCTCTGCCTCTGTGACATTTTCAACTAAACATTCCCTGCTGTGTGGAATTACATAAAGGTTTTTCTATTCATTTTTGCTTCTTAAAATGTCCTGGTGAGACACCTACTCCACACTAGAGTTTACGGCCATGAAAAAAACCTAGTTGGAAAAACACAAAGGGGAAATGTGCAAATATTTGATTTATTAGATTAAAACTGGAATGAGTTGTATTGGTCTCACTGGCAAACAGAATTTTCTTTCTTTAAACCAGGTGGAGTAAAGGCTAAGGCATTTTATGTTGTGGTTTTTTTTTGTTGTTGTTTTTTTTTTTTTTTTTAGATTTTTTTTCTTTTTACTTTATAATATCTACCTGGGAGAAAAACAAACAAACAATGAAACAACAAGCATACAAACAAACCCCCGCTCCCCAAAGCCCCAAGGAAACCCTAACAAACCAACCAAAACCCCACAAACAATGAAACAAACAAAAAAACCCACAAAAAAACAAACAGACAAAAACTTAAAAGAAACTCCTGCATATCATCTGTAGTTCTGACAAAAGTGTCACAGGTGTTGCAGGTCAGGAGAAAAGGTATACTTAAACAAATTATTTATGTTTATGTGTTTGAGACATTTATAGCTTTTTTCTTTTGTCATTGAAAACCAAAGAGACAAAAGATACTATATACATCCATGGGTTTTTTGTTTGGTTGGTTGTTTTTTGGGGGTTTTTTAATATAATGTGGGTCATTATAATCAGTGAGATTTCACTGTTTATGTAACACTATAATATACTGTTTAAAATGAGCATTATCCAGATCAAATGCAACGCATGACAAAGATGAACTGTGTCAGCATATTCAAATACCATCACAGGCATAGGCAGTTTCCAGAAATATATTTACCATACAAAAAATGTACCTTCAAAACAGTTGGGTAGTCTTCTGTACAGAAGACACTGAATTTTCTCCTTGCTTCTAAATGGTGCAGCTTTGAAGTCGGGATGCAACATTTGCTATCTGTTAAAAGATGAATGTGATTACAGGATTAACCAAAATTAAAAGAAACACAGATTTGGTGTGGTTGGAAATTTGGAATTAATCCAGTTTCATTAAAAAGATCTTTAAAGTTCATAAGCCTACATTTCCTTTCAAATTATCTAGGGATGATTTATGATCCTGTATCAGAACTCATCCTAATATTTTAATACAAAACATGGCAAACAATGTTACTGTTTTGCATTCATTGAAAAACGACAAATTTCCTTTTAACAAACATCAGTAAGTTTCATCTTTTCAGCCAAAACCTTTTCAAAAATTGTAAATTAAAAACATTGAGTATCTGTTCTCTTAAGTTATTGATAATTTCTGTAAGTCATTATTCTCTTGTAAATGGTTCATAAAATATTCTGTGTGATGCATAAATCACTTATACTATCAAGGAGGGTCTGGTTGAAGCAGTGAAGGCTGAGGGTAGCCTTGGCTGTAGTGATTATGAGATGGTGGAATTCAGGATTTTTTGTGGTAGGAACAGAATATCAAGCAGGATCACAGCCTTGGACTTCATCCAACTTTGGCCTTTGCAAGCTAGGGGAAAAGTCATGGGACAGGGTATTAGAAGACATAGGGGCCCATGATAGTTGGTTAATATTCAAGGACCACTTCTTCCAAGCTCAAGATCAGAGCATTCCAACAAGTAGGAAATCCACAAAGGGAGACAAGAGACCTGCATGGTTAAGTAGAGAACTGTGGAGACAACTCAAGTAGAAGAAGAGAGTCTACAGATCATGGAAGGAGGGACTGGCTACTTGGGAGGACCATAAGATGATTGTCAGAGGTTGTCTTTAGTTTGGAGAGGAGAAGACTGAGGTGTGGCCTCATTAATGCTTATAAATATGCAAAGGGTGAGTGCCAAGAGGATGGAGTCAGGCTCATCTCAGTAATGCCCAATGACAGAACAAGGGGGAATAAGTGGAAATTGAGGCATAGGAAGTTCCATGTAAACATGAGGAAAAATTTTTCCACCATGAGGGTGACAGAACAGTGGAAAAGGCTGCCCAGGGGGGTTGTGGAGTCTCCCTCTCTGGAGATATTCAAAACCTGCCTGGATGTGTTCCAGTGTGATCTGGTATAGGTGGATCCTGCTCTGGCAAGGGGGTTTGGACTAGATGATCTTTCAAGGTCCCTTCCAGCTCCTACCATTCTGTGATTCTGTGACATTCATGCCAGGTCTCTCCTAAGAAATATTTCCCATAGAGTCCCCTAGTCCTGATGAAGTTAGTCCCACAGTTTTGAGCGAGCAGGCTGATGTCATTGTGAGGTCACTTTCTGTTTTTGCAAGACTGTGACCCTAGAGGGAGGCAGAAAGACTAGGGAGCAAAAAATATTACAACCCATTTTTAAGAAAGCCAAGAAACACATGTAAAAGGATGAAAAATTTCTGACAATAAATAGTATTATCATCCTATAGCTATGGAAATAGAGAAAGAATATAAAAGGCGCTCTGTATAGGAAGATGTGTATGAAATAGTGATCATAAGCAAACAAAGTTATTGAAGTTCACACGACGTATTGGTCATCTCCCTTGTTAGCATATATTTTGTAAAGATGTGGTAAGGCAATTATAATGAAGTCTTTAAGAATTACTTTATACTCTTAGGTAACATGGGCAACATATTTAATATGGCTTTTAATTCTTTTTACTGCACAAGTATCTGTACAGAAGAAATAACAAAGACAATGTAAAGCTTCTGAAAATCAAGACTCCCTTTGCACTGAGCAATCTTTATTAATCTGTGGTGTTTATTGATGCTGTTGAATGAAAAAGTATCCTTTCTGAATCCTATTTCCCCAAAGGTGAAGGTTTTAGTTCATCTCCATTAGAAAATTATGGGTCTCACATTAGATTCAAACTGTTAAGATTTTGTTCTTATACTTTTGAGACTGTTCACAGCAAAGGTTTCTGTTTCAGTCCATTTGTAATATTTATGTAGTCTATATTGAGAACACGTCAAACTCTTAGGAAACTTAGACCTTTTTACTCTGTGCAACTTACTCTTTCCAGAGAAGCAGAAAATCATATCCAAGTTCTTTGAACAGTTACTTTGTAAATTACAGGCAGTTCTACTTGATATTGAATTGACAAAACAACATTTAAAAAAATCATTCTCGATGATGTGAGTTTAAGACATTTGAAGTTGTTACTTTATAAAACAAATTTTTTATAATTCCTCTGAGTACATCCATATGGTGATTTTTTAATTTCTAACCTGATTTTGTTTTTTAAAATATTGATATCTTTACAGAATTTGGTGTACCAGGAGTCATTAGTCTACAGAAAATCTTTAGATTAATTAAAAAAAAAAGGTATGATAATTATTAATTCTGTCAAGAATTATTATCAGAAAATTGAGAACAATCAAATTTGAACACTAGCATTGTAACTTTAGTTTTTGGGAATTGACTAAACGTTTATAATTGTCCATTCAAAATCTTACAGAATTTACAAAGGAAAGGCTAAGAAAATTCATAGTTGAAGATATATTTTTAAAGAAAAAAAAAAAGAAACTGCATTCTGATCTTGACGATTTTATTGGTCTGAATGTGGGATTTACAGTTGTGCTGGGTTACACCCATCCTGGATGGGGGTTGAGAGAACCCAGCCCACAGGACAAAAGAAACTTGATACAGGTGGGCAGAGAGAGACTTGGTTTTCACTCTCCCACGAGGGGGCGTCACCTGTGTCAAAGGTGGTCTATTCCACTCCCCTTTCCTGTCCAGCAAGTCTACAAAAAGGGTGGACATCTTTTACTGCTTCCTCTTTTTCTTGCCTTGCCTGTTGGAGAGAGAGCGACTGTTGCTGCTGCCTCCTGCACTGACCACGTGATCGGGGCCTGTTTTTCCAAGCTGCACCCACTCTTTCTAAAGAACTGAATCCACTTGCATCCAGGGACATACAAGGCCATCCAGGCTTGGTTTTGTATATTTTCCTATTTACACTTATTCCTTACCTTTGTGAACCTTCCCTGTTATTGCTATATATATTTTTTTATTAACAAATGTACCTCTTCTACTTCCAAACTGATTCCAGACTATTTCTTCTGTGAGTTCACCTCTCCTCTCCCCTAGCCTTTTGGTTCTACCCTCCTAGGAAAACAGAGGGGAAAAGGAATCTCAATATGTTATCATTTGAGCAACAATTCTGTGTAAGAACATCACTTCTATTACAAGCTATAATATGTTAGATTTTTTTCACTTGATCATGTAGGAAGACTTAAATCACAAATACAAATGTAACTTCAAAATCACAAGCTAATACATCTTAACAGAGCCCACCAAAAAAAGCACAGTATTGTAACAGTGAAATTCACTCTTTCTGAAAAGAAAGTCAACAGAACTTGATGGAAATGTGCTCCAACAATAGCATGAAATCTTACCAATCTTACACTAATGGCTGAACCTCATACATTTCAAGTGAGACAAAGGTAATGTATATGGATTATGATATCTGCATTTTGTAGAGAACTAAAATGCTGTTACTGAACTATATGATCTGTGTAATGATTTTCTAAATATACAGAGATTCCTTTGATTACCTCTAAAATAAAACTGCAAATGACTAAAGATTATAATAGAGTGTAATTGAATGGACTTGCAATACTTAGCAGGTTTCATTGTACATACGTTTACATACACATATATCCCTATTGACACATGATATGATGGTTGGGGAGATCCCTTCAGGTCAGTCTTGCATTGGTGGATGCCACTATCAGCTTCATTGTCTGCATTTCCAGCAGCTTTGACTTTCTTTAATAATATCTCCAAATTTACTTGCTAAGAGTGGGGCCATGGCTAGTGACACTAGAAATAGGACTGTGGACAGGCATAATTTGATGTATACAATAACAGAATCTTTCTTATGCAGAGTTACTCCAGAAAGGCATTTTCTTAGCAGGCAGCTCTGCAGCTTTGTTTGCAAATTCAGGGCATGGCTGGTTCCTGGTCCCTAATAATCACCATGCTTTTATCTCCCCAGGTCAGTTCTGTATTGCTGTTGATACTTAAAATACCTGAGAGGTTTCATCTAACTAAAACTGCTTGGTGAAATCGGAAATGAAGGTTATTATAATTTTCATTTCATGCAAGTTTTGTACACACGAAGCACCAAAGGAACTGAATGGAGTGAAACAAAAACCAGAACTGGAGCTGTATCATAAATATAAAAGTAAGAAGTATTGCCTCTTGGTTTATGGGAGAAAACTTCTGGTGATTAGAAAGGAAACTAGTAAACTGAAAAATAACTTAAAGTCTGAACAAATATACCTGTTCTCTTTCCAGATGTTGGAAGCAGTGACTTGGGATGTGCATTATCATATGTGCTGGTTTGAGGCCAGACAGATCCTCTCTTGCCCCGAAAGGGACAAAAGAATGACACTCACACAAACTGATTGGAGAGTGATGGAAAGTTTAAATGGAAAAGCAATTGGTGAAGCTACAAAAGACTACAAAGGATAGTGCCAAGAATATCCCAAAAGCATACAGAACCCCTCACAGAATTCCCAAAGCTTCCCAATCCTTCCCTTCTCCCCACCTGAGGGTAAACCCAAACCCCCAGGGCTCTTTCTTCCCCCTCCCGCTGCTAGGCAAGTCTCAGGCTGGCCAGGTCTGAGACTGCCCCCCTCTCCATTCTCCTCCTGGCATTAGGCCTAGACAGGCCTAAGGGGCCTGAGATACTCCCCCACCATTACCCGATAAGAGAGAGCATCTCCCACAGGGGCAAAGAAGGAAGAAAGAGAAAGAAAATGGCTTTGCAGATGGCTTTATAGGGCGCAGGATTTATGGGTAGAAATAAGCCATTTCCTGTGTCCACCCCTATTGGGTGGGCACCCGGGACACCAGAGGTGTATCTCATGCAGCAGTGGCAGGGGGCACCCAGCCTAAACTGCCACATAGCACTTCCTTCAAGGCTGAAGGATAGAAGATAAAGCACAGGATGCTGATGTGGTAAGTTTTAAGAAACATTCCATATGTCAAGTAAACTTAATGCCTCCCATAACTGCTCCACACTGCCACTGAAATATTACATAAGGTGTAATTTCAATACTCAAAGACAGTGATTAAGTAATAAACTGTTTCTTAAAAGATAAAAATAATATAAGAGAAACAGGAAAAGTAAATGCAAGATCACCCAGCCACTGTATGAAGGTAAGACATGTTAGCAAATACTCCTTTTGAAAGAATGGAAAAGTGGTGTCTTTCAAATGAATGGAAACAACAGGAAATGAAAAAACAGAGATCAAATCAGATAAGTATCATGGTCAGACTATGATTGATGAATGATGTTTAGCGTAAATCAGAACATGATGGTATTAAAAAAAAACCCTAAACAGTATTCAGATATAAAATCCATGAACTAAGGCTAAAACCAAATATAATAATCCTCACTGTTATCAGGCCAAATTTGAGGAGGTAGGAAACTGGCTGTTAAAGCCTGTTTTGAAAAATCTAGTCCAAACCTTTTACTGTTTATCTGAGGCTATGACCTGAAAATATTTTAAACACTAAAGTAAAAATACAAGATTTAGCTATTTTACACATAGTTTTGCAAAATGGGATCTAGCACAGATAATAGAATTACCTGATGATATTCAATTATATCCACTCCAATATCATACTAGAGACCCTTTCATTTTTGTTTTTCAAGGCAATAATGACTTACAAATTTAACATTCCCTGAAGTACATTATAGTAATTCTATATTATTTCTAACTAGATGTGACATTGCAGCACTAAATCACATTCTCTAGTCTAAGGGGTTTTGTATGTAATTTTCAAGCAATCAGAATTTTAACAGAAGAGATGTCTGAATTTCTGTGGCAAATTGAAGATCACAGGTATTACTCAATGAGGAGATAAAATTCGTATCTCACCCATTTTGGACAATTTTACTTGTAAATGGTGCAAGGGCTAAACTGCCTGCTCCACCCACACAAAAGTGAGGGGTAGAGTAACACGCAAAACTCAGGGCTGAGATAAAGAGGTAAGAGTTTAATATAACACATCATAAGCATAATGCATAATTACCTTAGCCAATAATCTAATTAATTTAATAATACAATGCATGATTACCTTAGCTTAGCCTATTTGCAGAAGAAGTGCAGTGAAATGCAGCATGAAACAGAAGACCAAAACCAGCAGCTACCTGACTCCCACTCTTTCCACCATCATGTCTGCAGAAAAGAGAGCACATCCAAGAACCCAAAAACAGCAACTGAAACAGGAAGCCTCTCATGTTGCAATCTGGACTTCAAGCCCCATAAACTTTGCTCCAGTTAGCGCTTTAATTTTTTTGAAGCTGTCATGACTGCAGCATGGTGGGAATAACAGCAGCATGGTGTCAATAACAGCAGCAGGTTCAACTCAGTCCATGACAATGGCTGTAGACAATTTTGTATGTCAACCATCTTTCCTTCCAAAGGAAAATGTTGTCTGTAAAAAAGGCAGAAGATATTGTTTCCCATGCTGTTATATAAAATACAAGAATAGCATAAAACTAAACCAAGCCAATTTAACAGAGATTATAGAAAAGCAAAATTAAAACCTAGTTCTGTTTGAATAAATTTTAGTCCTGGAAGATCAGTTTCTAGGCAAAATTAAGTGGGGAAAAAAAGTAGGTTTAAATAAACCCCACCATAAATAGCATAAACATGTTAGTTCAAATTTCTGCAAGGATTGCTGCGAGTATTACTTTTTCTAACACAGTAAGCAAAAAGATTCAGGCACGGGAATGCTCACATCATGTCACATTTCATGGATTTCTCTTTCTATGCTGAGAGCACCCTACAACTTTAAAACACATAGACACTGCAGTCATGAGATATTAAAATTCTAGGAAGGTGTCTTAATACTTACTACCTAATACCTAATAACATATCATATTACCAGTATCCTACAATCCTAAGAAGGCAAATAGATGCTAGAGTCCATCTATATTGGCATCTTGCATGAGAAGTGTGCAGTGTTGCTGTGAAGAGTTAAAACAATCTTTGAGCACAGTTGAATTCAGTTGTCAATTTCATCTGATTACATTAAGCTGAAATTTTCGTTACAAAGAAGAACAATTTTGCATGTATTCATTATTATGTTATCTATACGCAGTGGTTTACAGGAATAAACTAGGAAAAACATTCACAGTCCCAGGCTGTACATCTCTAAAGTTCAAATCAGAAATGAAACCCAAAATCAGACTCCTAGTTTACAACATGGTAGATGATGTTTTCAGCCATGAAAGAGTTTGGGAAAATTACCAACAATAACCATTTTAAATCCGCAGGCAAAAATTTAATACATCCCCTCCTCTCTCCAAATTGCACAAAACTTCTTGTTTCAAAAACAAATAGCTATGATTTCTGAACAATTTATCTATTAAGAATTAGTTATATAAAGTGAATATTCACAGGTCCATAGGCCTGATAAGATTCACCCAAGAGTGTTGAGAGAGTTGGCTGATGTTGTTGCTCTACAACTTTCTCTCATCTTTGCAAAATTGTGGCAAACAGGAGAGGTGCCTGAGGCCTGAAGGAAAGCCAATGTCACTCCAGTCTTCAAAAAGGGCAAGAAAGAGGTTCCAGGAAACTACAGACCAGTGAGCCTCACCTCCATCCCTGGAAAAATGTCAGAGCCACTCATTCTGGAGGTCTTCTCTAGGCACCTGGAAGAGAAAGTGATCAGGAGTAGTCAGCATGGATTTGCCAGGGGGAAATCATGCTTGATTAATCTGATAGCATTCTGTGATGTCATAACTGAATGGGTAGATGTAGGGAGACCAGTGGATGTAGTCTACCTTGACCTTAGTAAGGCTTTTGACACTGTGTCCCATAATATCCTTGTGAGTAATCTCAGGAAGTGTGGGATAGAAGAACGGACATGCGATGGATTAGGATTTGTTTACACAGTAGAGTCCAAAGAGTGGTGGTCAATGGTGACAAATCCAGCTGGAGAGCTGTAAGTAGTGGAGTGCTTGGTCTGGTCCTGTTCAACATCTTCACTGACGAGGGGACAGTGTCTGATACGCAAGTTTGCTGACAATACCAAACTGGGAGGCTTGGCTGATACACCTGAAGGCTATGTGGTTATTCAATGAGACTTGGACAGACTGGAGAGCTGGGGAAAGAGGAAGTACAGCACAGGAGTTTCCAACTCAACATGAGGAGGAACTTCTTTACTGTGAGGGTCACAGAGCACTAGAATGGGCTCCCCAGAGAGGTTGTGGAGTCTCCTTCTCTGGACACCCATCTGGATTCATTCATGTGTGACCTGATGAAGGAAAAAGTAAATGTATGTTTTTAAGGGAGAAAGTAAATGAAGGGTGTTAAGCAAACAAGGATCTTGTCTTTAGGTGACAAGATCCCTTCTGGCCTTAGGGCATCTTCACAAAGACAGGCAGGAGAACAACTGATAAGGACCAAGTTAGGCAGACAGAGACCACTGATAAGAGGGATGGCATGGGAGGACCCCTGTCTCTTGAGGGAAGAGTTCTGTTTTGTGAGTCCCTGGCTGGGTGTGATTATATTCGAAGAAGAGGAGGACACCTATGTTAATGAGTTCCTGAAAATGAGAAGGGGGAGGACACCTATGCTAATGAGTTCCTGAAAATAGTTTACATTAGCTATGCCTCTCTTCAGAAACCTGTTGAATATGTATACCTCTCCTGATGAATATGTATACCTCACCGGCTGTGCAGGTGAATTTTATGTGAGCATGCACAGCTTGCATCTGGTGTGCGTGCTGTTAAGAAACATACCTATTCATAGCTCTATGTGAGTTGTGGGGTCTTTTGTGCAAGTCAGATCTGTGGTAGATTATATGGTCCTGCTCTGTCATGGGGGTTGGACTAGGTAATCTCTGGAGGTCTCTTCCAACCCCTAACATCCTGTGATCCTGTGAACAGACAACGAGCTTACATTACAATATGTACTATAAAATTAACAAAGAAAATTATCAATAGAGTCTGCATATGTTAGATAAATTTGTTCCATATGAATTGCAGAAGTCTTAGGTGCTCAATTAACAATGAGTAACTTTCTAGTAATTATGATATCATGCTATAAACTGGCTAATGGGGTCTAATGAGTGAAGAAGTTCATTGGAGATATGTGTGTATTAAGAAAATCAATGGAGACCATAGCACCTAAATGAGTTTTGGAATACTACTTTCCAGAAATATCATACTATTAGGAGTAAATCACAATTTGAAATTAGCGGCACAATTTCTTTTTAACTATCTACCTGTTTTACGAGTGTTCTGGTCCTGCAGGGCTCTTGGTGGAGGATTAAGGGTGGTGGTGGCAGTGGCACCAAGGAAGATGGGATGAGCTTCTGAGTAAGCTGGAAGTGTACAGGATCATGACCATGCTTATCTCATAGAACTTTGGTGGTGGGAGGCTGCTCCCTTCCCCTGCCTCGCATCCAGCCCTCTGAGACACAGCACAGAGTTTTGCCTCGCCAGGCTGCTTAATGACATTTAAACAAAAAAGCATGCAACTTGAAGCACAGTTAAGATGGTCATGTCCACATGTTCTCATGGCCGTGTGTTCACATGTTCGCATGGCCATATGGTCACATGTTCACATGGCCATATGGTCACTGCTCTGTCATAGGGCATTGCTACAGGACTTAATCATCATCAGCAGTCACATTAAAAAAGTCAATTGATGACCAATTATGGCATCATTACCCACTTTAAATAGAAGAAATACCCATTCAGGCTCTCAAACACTTCAACATGTGAATACTTCAGCTCTCCCAGGGGTTCCTTTAGTTGCAGCACAACACACGCTCTGTGGACGGGTGCACTGTATTAGGCAGCCCCATTCATTACTTTTTCCTCTTGGAAAAGACTCCAGCATTTTATTCAATGGGATTTGCCAGCCCTGTCTCACTCTGTCACCTTTGGAAAGTTAGAACGTCAGAGGCAGGGTAGGCCTAAAATGCTCAACAGTTTTCATCCTTTCCATCAGCAGCACTGCAAATATGCACATGCTTTATCTCTCTCTCTTCAATACCTGTTTCTGTTGTACTATGCTCACTAGCTTGTATTTTCCAAAGTTCCCAACTCTAAGACTAATAAACTATTCTGAGAAAATTTGGCCTTGAAACAACATCATTTTCATCAAGCAACACTGAAGGATCAGAGAAAAGCAGACAGAGACTCACGTTTGTGTCTTATAGTCAAAGAAAATGCTGAGCCTATTGATAGATATAGTAATAAATCCAGCTTTAAATAGCTGGAATTTCCCAAATAATAGTGTTAAACTTCTTGTTTATTCTGCTAGACAATAATAGAATTTTAACAGAGTGCTGCCTAAACTGTAAAGTACACTTCAGTGGCAGGGGAAGAAAACATTGCTACTCAACGCAAATCAAGGGAGATTATTTACTTACAACACTCCATCCTTTAAGCAAACAAAAGAGACTATTTCCGTCTTCTTTCTGCTTCCACCATCAATTCGTTGAATTATTTTGATCAAAATTATGCTTTAAATTCACAACCCATGTTTTCACAACACCTACTTTACACTTATTAGCCATTTCTAAGCTTACGAACGAAATAGAGGGCAATAATTTCTGAGCATATCTTCCAGAAACAAGTTTGCTGTTAACTTTTAATCTTTCTTTCTCCCTTCCTGTCTTCTCTGTGGTCAATTTTCTTGTTTTCTGCCTTATTATTTCTTTTTCTAATCACAGCATTTTACAGCCTTGTTCTTAAGGCTATATTCCACACTGATAAGATCTCATAACTTCACAGTGCAGACACAGGAGCCCTCCAGAGCAGGTGCTGTGTCTTCGTCATTGCAGCAAATTTAGTGCCTATTACTTTGTATCTTTTGTCCACTACCTTTTGCCCTCTTAAAAGGGCAGTAATCTTCACAAGTGTTTTATTCCTTCATGTCTTATGACTAAAATAATAACTAATTATCATGCCAGTGCAGGGAAAGTATTTAAAACTGTATCATATATATTTGAGTACAGGTAAAGCTGCATATCTATTAGCAATTATCAGAAAATGCTGACTGGATCTTCAAAAGAAAACTGTCTCAACACACAGACAGGGGATTCTTGTAAGTCTTTTCATTTCTGCCTTATTGTAATTATTTATCTTCCTTTAATTCATTTGCTTTCATGCTCAATTTTTGATCAGTTCTAAGTAGCTGCTTTCATAATGTTCTTTTCTCTCATTTTCTTCCCTAGAAAGAAAAACAAATAACCCTAGAGGCCAAAATGTCTCTTCATGTTATCTATGTGGTGGAATCAAAAAAGACCATTGCTTTGGTATGTATGAACACCTCTATTATATAGCTGGGTTGAAAATCACATGACAGAATTTGGGCTGGGAAAAGACAGGTCCAGGGTTTGTGTAGTATTACTAAAACATTCAATATGATTGTACCCAAAGGATGCTTTTAAAATAAGCTTTACAGTAACTGCACAGTCATTTCCACCTCTTAGTACTATTATTTCTAGGTCCAGGAGATTATGAACATGTCGAAGTTTATCTTCTTTGGTAATATGTAGTGCTATGTACATGACATCCAGAAACCTGAAATGGACTCTGAAGTCAAAACACACAATTTTTTACATCACTTCCTTGCAGTAATTTTTTCAGTATACCTGTAGTAAGATAACTGAAGTTGATATGGTAGAGCTGTCAGTTTGATGGCTGTGAGATACAAAATAGTACATCCTAGGTCTGCTATATTGTTGGTAAAATCTTATGACCAAGATAAATAAATATTGCCCAGACTTTTATGGATAAAAAAATCTTATTCACTTAGAATAAGTCTTTTTGAACAATATTTGTTAAAAATAAATGTGCAAGTGGTCTGTACCACCAGGATCAGCAGGCAGAAGACACCCTTATTTTTCTGTATAAACACAGAGTGAGCAAAACCAGATATGTGATTAAATCTTTCTCCCACTGCTGCACAAACCCCTCTGAGGTATACACTTTGCAAAAAGTGCAGAGCAGATATGGAGCAGTGTGGATGCTGGGCAGATAAATTGCTGTCTGGAGCATATTTGGAAAATCCAGGACAGATGAAGATTGAAGTCCTATATCCGAATTACAATACTCATTATAAAAGCCTAATGTTAAGTTGAATTTTTCTATTCTCAAGAGGTTAGACTTGCTACAAGAACACCAGCATTTAAGTGCACCTGTATTTTGGTTTTCCAAGTGATTATCTCAGTAAAAGCTATTATTTAATATCTGTTTGATCTAAATGGAGCTGACACACTTTTTCTAGGTTATGGCTTATACAGTTTGTCAGTCCTTAAGCACAAGACTGTAGCAGAGCTTAAGTAAAAAAAATAATGAAAGATCATGATTCCTTGAGTAATTTCCACAGTGGCAGCCTCTGGTGGGTGTTGGTACCTATAGTCAAAGGTTCTTTAGATGTACAATAGGTTTATGATTTCTCTGCATCTAAAATAAAAGTATGAAAGTTTGAGTTAGCAACAGTAGTGCCCAGAACTAATTCCACATTCAAGAAGAATAGGAATCTGTTCAAGAAGCCAAGGCTCTCTTCCTGAGCACAAAGAAGAGCATATGCATGTATTTCTCATGTTTCACCTTTGGCTTTGAATTTATTTTGTTATTCCAAGAGCCTTGCCAATGCTTGAAGAACATACTATTTCTAGGGATCACCTTCTCTGTCAGTCTGTTCCACAACCTCCCAAAGTAGTGAGGACTGCATTTTCTTGTAAGGCCATTCATCCTCCTGTATTCTAGGAGCAGGGGCAAAGGATGATCAATTCTTCCTTTGTTTGTGCCACCATTTATTTGAACTCCAATGCATTCTCACTTTTATGCCATAGTATTTGGCAACATCAAAGGAAAAAACACCAGAGTATATATATATATATGTATATACAAGAAATAATTCCAATATCTAGGAAATAATCTAACATTACTGAAAATAACATCAGGGGAAAAAAGCTCAACACTTTTAAAGTAAGCTTTCAAATGGAGGTGAGTCTTATAAACAAGCATCAGAGAGTAGTGATAACTACTTCCTTTTCACTCAGCCATGTGAAAGTATTGTTTAATTACGGGTCAAGTTCAGCCTTTAGCTCCTTGACCAGTGCTGATTACTCTTTCCATTTTCTCCTGTAGGATCATGCTCTGCAGGGGTGAAACAGAGATAAAATTTAATATTATTCAACTGCCTACATTCTCTATTCATTTCAAATACTGTAATATTCACCTGCCTACATTCTCTAGACACATCAAATACTGTAAAAGGAAGGGGGATGAAATAAAAAGAAAAAAATCCTTGAAGCACTTATAATTTTAGGAAAAAAAAAAAAAAGGCAAAAATTTAGTCTAAACCAATAAAGTACAGCTCTCTCCAAGCAAGAGATCTGAGGAATACAGGAAATCCCTGTTTTTCTTAGGCACCTAAATTAAAAAATATAGAACTCTTTGACAAAAGTATATAAACCAGAATTACTGTAATTCTAGTGCTTTACTGTCTGTGGTTGACACAGACCATTTATTTTTAATTTTATTATGGACAGTGTAATGGAAAGGACAGTTTGCTCTCTTTTTTATCCAAGGTTACATTTTCCTGTGTGGTGTTACCAGGGACAAGGAAAGAACTTGTTGACTAGAAGGCATTTGGAACATGCTACTCCTTGAAGTGTTGGTGGAACAGCGTAATCAAGAAGAGTTTGCAATGTAAGATTGGCTGGTTTAAACAAAATTTCTTCAGAAATCACCAGGCACTGTCGGTGGTTTCAGAGCTTTGCATTTATTGACAATTCAAGAAATTAATGAGTTTCAATACATAAAATCAGGATTGATCCTCTGGACATCAACATGTGGATAAAGAAAAAGCAAGACCTAAAACAAGTTGCATTGCATTTGCTCTTTCAGGTTTTGTTTTTCCTATGACAACGTGCCTTAGTATGCTTTCAGCAGATCTGTTGACATCGGTGAGATAAACCATTTTAAACAATGCTTTAACCCAAACACGTTTAAATTGCTAAAACTGCAAGAAAAAACCAACATCTTAACCACAGGCAAAACATTTTATAAACTTACTTAAACCAAATACAGTAAGACATGCTTAAGCTTGTCAGCTTGGCCCAAACAAGTGACAACAATGTCCTGAGAGCAACTGAGTAAAAGTTGAGTATAGGTCACTAAAACTGCCAAGGATATGTATCCTGTTGTACTTAAAGAGTTCATGTAACTCTCTGTCATTCTGGAATGCGTTGGTGAGAAATTAAACCAAACAACAATGCAGACTAATCAAACACTAGTCTCTACTTATAAAGGACAAGTCTTTCCTATTGCATCTCTGTGTTACTCTCTATCTCCCTGTTTATCCTGTGTGGTTCACTTGACATGTGCATTAAACTCTCCAGAAGATATTTTAGCCAAGTGGAAACAAATTGCTATGATCTTGCTCTGTTTCAATTAAGTATTTGCATATTTCCTAGAGGAATTTCGGCTGTCACCTACCTGATAGGAGGAGCTCCTGGACATTAAGTCACCTAGACACCCTGCAGCATTCCAGACATCAGCTATAGGACTAATGTCTAGGGCTCCTGTGACTGACCTTTATCCCCACATCTGGACACCCCAGAGAGGGAATCAGGCTCTGCTCTATGCTTCTCTGGCTGCAACAGACACTGACACTGGTCTTTAGGAGATGCCATGAGGAAGTAGCAAGCAGTGAAGAAAATTGTGCTGGCCAATCTGCCCTCTTTGGCCTGCACATGGAAACTCCGCTACCACTGCTTCTGGCTGCCCAATGTGGGTACATGAGGAGCTTTCATGAACTGGAAGATTTAGACCATTGTAGACCTCTACAGTGGGAACACCCAGCTTTGGAAGGGCCTGGGGTATGCCCACTGTCTCTAGAAAGGGGTCTTCTGCCCCCACTAGCAGCACTGGAACTCCCTCACCACTTAATCAGGTGCCCTTTGTGGGAATCCTGTAAGACCCCCTTTACCCCAGTTCCTACACGTAAGGAGCAAGAAGACCCACAGGAGGGCCTAGAGGAGGCTGTGCCTAGGTCTTCTTCTCCCAGATGGGCAGATAGCACCCTCCAGCGGGGGGATCTGGTGAGCCATGAGGGCACCGGCAGGCTGGCAGCCATGAGGACGTTTTCCCTCCAAACAAGACGCTGTCAGCAACAGCAAGAAGGTGATCCAGAAGCTGGCAAAATCATGGCAGGCCAGCAGCTGAGGCACACATCAGCCCCCAAGGGAACCAGAACACCGTCATTATTAGTCTAGCTGTAATGATCAAATTAAACAATAAACATATGAAAAAAGACAGAAATATTGACGTCTCTAGCAAGAGTTGGTGTTACTGCCCTAATCAGCATTGGCAGCACTTCTGGACAGAAATTACTATTGAGAGGACTCAGTTCATACTTCCCCAGAAGCAGAATTGAGGATGACAGTCCCAGACTTCCCCAGATAATCTTCTTGCCTTTTCCAAAGTTCAGGTGGTCACACATTCAACGTTCAGGTGGTCATACATTCAAAGTTCAGGTGGTCATTGTTCTGTTCGTAGGAGGAAAAGACCATTGCTACAGGACAGCAGCAGCAGTCACATTAAAGTAATCTGATCATTAGTTATAACACCACTACCCACTTTAAATAGAAGAAACACCCATTCAGCCTCTCAAAACACTTCAAAATACAAATACTTGAGCTCTCCCAGTGGTTCCTTTAATTGCAGTGCAGCACAGGCTCTTTGGACAGAGTGCTTGAGAATCAAAACACTGTTAGGTAGCCCCATTTATTACTATTCTTTTCCTCTTGAAAAAGACTCCAGTATTTTCTTACAGATACTTTGAAGCATTCCACTTGAAAAAAAATGCAGTCACTCTGTCACCTTTATAAAATTAGGATGGCAGAAGCAGGGTAGGCCTGAAATGCTCAACAGCATGAAATGCTCAACATCCTTTCCATCAGCAGCACTGCAAATATTCACATGCTTTATCTCTCCCTCTTCTATACCTGTTACTGTTGTACTATGCTCACTAGCTTGTATTTTCCAAAGTTCCTAACTCTAAGACTAATAAATTATTTTGAGAAAATTTGTCCTTGAAACAACATCATTTTCTTCAAGCAACACTGAAGGATTAGAGAAAAGCAGAGTCTTGCATTTGTATCTTATAGTCAAAGAAAACACTGAACCTATTGATAGATATAGTAATAAATCCAGCTTTAAATAGCTGGGATTTCCCAAATAATAGTGTTAAACTTCTTCTTTATTCTGCTAGGCAATACATGTTCAAGTTTGATTTGTGATTTTTTTGCTTGGTTGTTTATTTATTTGGTTTTTTTTTTTTTTTTAGTTTGGTTGGGGTGTGTGGTTTTGGTTTGGTTTGGTTTGGTTTGGTTTGGTTTGGTTTGGTTTTAATGTGTTATGCTTATCATCCTGCAGATATTATCAGAGCTTGAGAGCAGAAATGACTGCATAAAAACCTTTATTTAGTTTCAGAAATTAGAGTTCTAGAAATTAGAGTTCCAGATATGTCCTTCATAGTTGAATGTTTTTTTATTATTGCCACATTTTATACTTTGCAATTCCCTTCAAGAGTGACAATGTTTTGCTTCACTGCAGGGGAAGTGCTATGTTGGTTTTTGTTGTTGACAGCAGCAACAACAATTCTACAAGTTTTTTTCTGTTCTGCTATCACATCAAAACATGTGACTATGGTAGCCTGGCAAACTTCAGCATAACAGAGGTAAATTCAGGGGTGAAAATTTCACCGCAAATTATAAATTAGTTCCATGACCTTATTTTGGGAACATATCTGCCAGATGTAGTTAAGAGTCCACTTTTCACACCTGTCTGCCATCAGCTGCTGTGAAATGGATGAGGCTTAGGTTATTGACAGCTGGGACAGTTATTATTTCTTATGCAAAATTCAGTCCCTTCATTGGAAGTATAGGAATTCTTACAAGAAGCTTAAGATTGTGAGCAAGTGTTACAGCTTTATCGGTGGCAGTGTACTGAGACATCTCTTAACACTGCACAAACAGCAGCTAGTTTAGTCTTTTATCCCACTCTGACATGCATCTAGTTGATTAATAGATTGTTATTCAGGGTATGTCCAAAAGTGTGACTGTTGGTGAAGCAGACATACTTAACTTACCTTTCAGAGAAAAGCAAAGTGATAAATGTGCTTCAAGGTTAATCCTGAAAATAATGTACTTGCAAGTCAAATTTCAGGTCATTCAATTTTTATTTTTATCGTTTCTCAGAAAGATGGAAAAAAAAGTTAATCACTAGAATCAATATGACATAATGGGAAGTAATCATCATTGCTTTGTAGGTGTAAGTAACTGCTAATACCATGTAGCTGAACTTTCAGAAAAGCTTTCATCCTTGCTCTTCATCAAAGGTCGATTCCAAAGCTGTTCCAAGATAAAAGACAAGTCTGAGGAATAACAATGTATTAAAAATCAGAAATAAAATATGGAATGAAGAGGTCATTTTTATCAAACTTCTTATCAAAATGGAGAATTCCATGAAGCTGCATGGAATTCCATGAGCTCTATGCACTATATGTATTATTTATAAATAACCAGGTGATAGGAATTGCTAACAGAATTGGATGCATGAAATAGATTCCATACAAAAAGAAAAAAACATGACAGGATACACCTTGAAAATAACACGACTGACCAAGGGGACACTGCTGTAGTTAATAAAATTAGAAATAGAGAATTTTTCCAACAGTTATCAAGAAGCAAGTTTAACAGTGATCCAAAAAGGAATACATTAATTTCTAATCTTTCCAGTGAAAATGCTCAAGTGTTGCCTACAAACCCCAGGTTCGCATGTTCAGATTCAGTCAAAATTGTAGATAAATAGTCCTCAGGTGAGGAGACCAGAAAAAAAATCTAGGGCTTTATTCACCTGGTTGGACACAAGAAGGAAGTAATCTGCAATTACCATGGGGAGTGCAATGGGGCCTCTGTGATTTCTCTCAATGAATAGCTGTGGTCCAGCACAGTCATTGTAATAACCCCAGCAAAATATGCTAATGGGAAATATTGTGTCAGCACTTCTTCCAAGTATTTAACCTTGCGTTCTTCCCTGTGCTATCAAAGAGCAGGGATAGTTACACGTTTTAGGAGACTGCTAGGTAGCTGGGCTGAAGCACATTTGGGATTGTTGATTTACCCAAGTAATATTTCCTGTAACAAGTCCCACAGCTCAGCTTTGACCAGCTGAATTCAAAAAGTGAATCAAGCTTATTAAGTCTCTCCAGTAAGACTGGAAAAAGAGTAAGAAAAAGGATTAAATGCCTAGAAATATCATGGAGAAATATAAACACAGGGTTGGGAAACTTATTCCAGCTCGTGGGAACATTTTATAATAATACATGGATGTAATATTTTCTTTTCTAGTCTAGCACTATAAAAAAATCAAATCAGTCTCTTATTGAACATTATCTACAAAAAATAACAAAAGACAAATGTTTCTCTATACACTACACATGAGCCATCTGGAAGTCATATCATCTTTTTCCTTTCCTTAATATTCCAGACCCTACTAAGAAGGACTAAGAGCTCAATCTTTCCCTTTTGGCTTTGCTTAGAGCAAGCCAGCTGCCTCATGGAGCTATCAGCAGGGTTTATTTTTCCTGGCTTGCATGCAAACCTCTAGTTATTAATATGAGAGTGAGCTCTGCTAGTTGACAGTTTAAGATAAAGTAAATTGGAAGTGACATAAAGGAGCATGTGGGTGTTAATGTGCGTCATTGAGGTTCTGTTCTGACATCCTGAAAGGTCTTGTCTGTATGGCCGACACAAGCAACCTTTACCAGTGACCCTGTGCTGTTAAAGGGTAGGCACTCTCATTGATTTGTAAAAGTGACAGATGCGGCATGTGGTTGTAAATTAGCCATGTGAAGTAAGTCTCTAGAGATTTCCAAGCAAGTTTTTTCCTTTGAATGATTTGTGTTCTTCCATTTGCCAAGCTGCATGAAGTGAAGCACTTAACTCTTTTTCACCAGTTGTCTTGTTGACTTCCTTTTTCTTCTGAGTGTGATTTTTCTCCCCTCCTTCTCCCACTTTCCCTAACCTATCATGATTCATAGGGCTAAACTTCTGCTGAATTGCTTCTTAAGATGCTTTTCTTTTTCTCATCACAGCATTTCTGAAAAAGGTTAGCAAAATCATATCAGAATAAGCTAAAATCTCTTTTAAACCCTTAAACTCTATCTTCTGTTTACAACCATGTGTGTATGTAGGCATGCATGCATAAATATTTTGATTGATTTTGTGTATGACAGGATGTATGTATTGGTGATGACTTAAAGGCTTTTTTAACACCTGAATTGCAGCTGCTGCTCACATACGCTTCAGATACAAACTGTGCCAGCTTCATCTTCATCTCATTACACAGAAACTCAGCTGTGACAGAACTGCACAACTTGAGACAGGGCTAAATCATCTTATACAGCAACAATTTCATAGTGCAAAGCATGATAATAGGAAACAAATGTTATTTTCTAGGCTCAGTTACATGATTTGTTTTCTAACATGTATTTAGAGTGATATCATGAAATTAAGCCTTACAGGAGACTCGGACCAATGCATGGTCCATACCCACCAAGCAGGCATTAGAGCACATAATCTGCTTTCTCTGTTTAGCCTGTTTGAAAACTTCTTTCCAGGTAAATTCAGTCAGGCTTTTGCTATGCTGATTTTAGATATACACTTGCATTGTAATTTATCTGCTACAATAAATTAGAATTCTGTTTATGCAAAGATTAGCTATATAATCAAATTTCTAATAATTAAATTTAGGGCAACTAAACATTTATCACAAAAAGTTTCCATGTGCCATTGCTACAAAACCTATCCAAAAGCAAAACAAAAACATGTCAAGAGAAATTGTTCCCTGAACTAAATGTCACCAGCTGTAAAAAGCACCATGATAAAATGTGCAGGTTTAAAGGTCATGACCCCACAAAACTACTATTCTAGTTCTTTATCCTAAATCACTTCCAATTATGTATGGTAAGTTCTTTCCATTTGGAAGTAAAAAATATTTTTTCTGAGAACTTCAGGCTGAGCATTAAGCATGGATGCAGGGGTGAAAAGTTCTGAGTTTTGGCTGCTAAGCCACCACATATCTATCCTCTATTGTCTTTCCTTCTGAAGTTATTTGCAACCGTTATTCCTGGTGAGTATTGACTCCATGGGGAGGGATTGTGTAGCAGTCATGGTAGACTCTCTGAAACCATCTTCCAAATTCTAGATTTCTTCCAGTTCATAACACTGACATTCTTTCTAGATTTAGCCAAATATCTTCTTTAAGACAGTGGTGTCTGAAACTGAGATTTTGGTCCCTAAATTTGACTTCAATGAAAAAAAAAAAGTGTCTATTAAATTTGCAGACTTTTTTCCCATGCAACTACTGTGTGATCACTACTGAATATATTGAGATCAACATCTGCCTAGGCTACCTCAATTCTATTGCATGTGTCATTGTCACAGTCATTGCTGTGCCAAGCTCACTTCATGAGAGAGACTGCAGAAATGATAGAACTCTTTAGCATTAAAATTTATTACTAAGCTACACTACCACAATCTTCAAAGTTAAAATTGCTGTCTCATCAGGCTGCCAAATCTCAGGTCACAGCGTTAATGGTTTATGTGTTCAGAGCTGCTGTTTTGGAGTGGTTTTGGAAGGATAGGTTAACACTGTATGGGGCTAGAAAGCATTTAAGGTTTTTCACTGGTGGAGTTTTTTGTTTTTATTGCCTTTTTTTCTATTTTTTTTTTAATTTTAACACTTTTTCCTAGTAGCCTCTAAATGCTTTATAATTGTTAATTTTAAATCTATTTCCTGGTCAATCATTCTCAAGCTACTATCCCCACCCTTTAATAAGGCCCAAAATTGAGTGTTACTATGGAAACTTCTACAAATGTAACAGCTGCAATTCACAAGAAAGAGAAAGAAGAGGAAAATGGATCAAGAAGTGTCACTTACATTATGCAAAATTTCATAGCTATATATGAATTGCATGCTGTGAATAGGGTGCTTTGTGAACTTAAAAATTTAGAAAGGTCACCCTAGCATCAGAGGAAATGATTCCCAAGTCAGTAAATTAATTGCTTTCAAAATTCCTGTGTTAAAAAAAAATTAAAATATTTATTTTTAATCTCTCTTTCTAAAGTCCACGTGCCTTTTCATACAAGAAAAATATATTTCTTTATCCTGTTTTAAATGCTCTTGTAACCTGTTTTTGCGGTTTTTTTAACCTTTGAAAACAGAAACATTTATCTTAGATTTCTTTAGGACTTAAGCTGCTTTAAGTACAACAGACATGACAGCAGTTTGTTACAAAGTTGTTAGTTTTATCTTTTAATTGCATTTTGAAAGTATTCCCTCCTGCTTTCTCAAACACATCTGTATATTCCACAAAACAAAACAAGGCTATGAAACCTCAAAAGAATGGAAATGCTTTAGTAAACAAAAGTTGTGCAGGCATATACTCAGCTTGTTTTTCATACTATCTACAATATTTTTACACTCCTGTAAATTCCACAGACTGCAGGCAGGTTTCTGAAGATGTGGCCTGCAGAGCCTTAGAGAGGAGAGGGAAAATCATGCCTTTTGTCTAGTGCTCAGCCTCCATCAATTATTTAGGAGCAAAATTATGTGACATTTTTCTTTCAATTATGCTGTTTAACAAGGCTTGGGAGTTAATGCTGACCAGAAGATGTTTTAACTGAGATATGCTGTAAAATACTGTGCTCTCTGTAGACTAGATCTCCCTTGGCTCTCAATTAATGACTGCAGACATGCAGCTGCACTAAACTGACTGATCTCATTTAACTGGAGCTGAAAGCACCTCCTGATTTTTAAAAGATTTTTTTTTATTCTTCTATGAGTATATTGAGAAAAATTGTTTGTGCTGGACACACAGCAAGAAAAAATTGTCAAATGCATCAGAAGATTTAGCTCCTAAATGCAGTTCTTCCAAGATAAAAGTGCGTAAAAAACAGAAGGCATGCTGGTTTATTATTATTGTGGGGACTGTGTGATCTCATGCCTGACAAAGATCTGTTTGAGATATGTGAATGATGCTGTGAGTTTGTATCCAACACCATCCTTATTGTTTTTAATCCAGCAGTTTAGTCTTCAGCCTGATCAGTCACTCTTATTTTTGCCCTTGACTTCACAGTTCTGCTCAAGTGACATTAGTCATACTCAAATACATTCCCAAGATGTGTGTTTTACACACTCCAAACAGTAAACAACCATTTAAATATTATGACATCCACTGAGGCATGCATCAGCTGTACAGAGGAAATGTTTAACAGGCATATTTTTAACATAGTCTTATTTCCACATGAGGCACTGCCTGACATCATAGCTTCTGAAAAACAATGTCTTAGTGGAAAAAACTGCAAATGCAAATATGGTATCTACAATTTCCCTGACCCCTTTACAGTTCCATTATTTGACATTTCCTAACTTGATCATAAATCACAGAATCATAGAATCTTTCAGGGTTGGAAGGGACCACAAGGATCATCTAGTTCCAACCCTCCTGCCATGGGCAGGGACACCTCACACTAGATCAGGCTGGCCAGAGCCTCATCCAGCCTGCCCTTAAACACTTCCAGGGATGGGGTCTCAACCAACTCCCTGGACAACCCATTCCAGGTTCTCACCACTCTCATGGTGAAGAACTTCCTCGCGTCCAGTCTGAATCTCCCCACTTCCAGCTTTGTTCCATTCCCCCTAGTCCTATCACTACCTGATATCCTCAAAAGTCCCTCCCCAGCTTTCCTGGGGCCCTCTTCAGATGCTGGAAGGCCACAAGAAGGTCACCTCGGAGCCTTCTCTTCTCCAGACTGAACAGCTCCAACTCTTTCAGTCTCTCCTCACAGGAGAGGTGCTCCAGCCCTCTGATCATCCTGGTGGCCCTTCTCTGGACATGTTCCAGCATATCCAGATCCCTCTTGTGATAGGGGTTCCAGAACTGGATGCAGTACTGCAGGTGGGGGTCTCACCACGGTGGAGTAGAGGGGGAGAATTATATCCCTTAACCCGCTGGCCACACAAATCATGGATGTCCTTTGAGAAGTTCATTCCTTCTCTTCAAAAATTCTTGCTTTTTTGTCCAAGTACTGTTTTCTTCTCACATGTGCAAACAGCATCCTATTCTTATCTGTCTGGTTTTGCTTCTTCAGCTCCAGAAGTAAGTAGCAAAACATATAACATAAGGGTTGTCAAGCTGTTCACTTGCATGCCATTGCCTATGGTTTTCTTACTTTCTAGCACAGATTTCAGATCAGCACTGAAAAATCAGATCTGACACCAGTGGTTGGTGGTTTGTGGGTTGTTCATATTCTTGTAAACAGAAGGCTACAATTTCAGGGAAACCTTAAAATCTGTGATGTATGTATATATATACAACTCTGTTCAAACCACCTTTCTTTTGGAGATACAGTCCAGCAAACTAAAAAAAAACTTCAGAAAATCTCTAATCTGCATCACCCCAGCCAAGGTTTAGTCAGTCTAGACCCCACATCAAAACCTCTTCATTTAAGAATAAAAGGATCATTGTCATGGGTGACTCACTTCTGAAGGGAGTGGAAGATCTGATATGCAGGCCAAACTCACATCTTGACAGTCTACTGCTTCCCAAGGACTTGGGTTAGTGATGTGAGGAGAAAGCTTCCTTCACTATTGAAACCCTGAGACTACAGTTCACTGCTGATTTTTCAGGTAAGCAGTGATGAGGGTAAGGACAAGAAATCCAAGGGCCATTCAGAGAGACTTCAGGGCCTTAAAATGACTGGTTAAGGGATTGGGAGTGCAAGTAATATACTCCTCTATCCCCCCAGTTTTAGGGAGTAATAAAGGAAAAAGCAAGGAGAGATAGGAAATGAATGCCTGGCTCCAAATCTGTCTCCAGCAGGATTCTGGGTTCTTTAATCGTGGTTTGATTTACAAGACATCAGGTCTGCTTACAGCAGACAGGATACACCTGTCTCAGGGAAAACGATCCTAGCCCAGGAGATGAGGACTCACTGAAAGAGCTTTGAACTAGACTTGAACGGGGAAGGACACAAAACCCAGATGGCTAAGAAATAAGCCCAAGGACAGCACAAGAATACCTGAAAGCAACCTGGCAAACATTGGGACTTCTCGGTACAAAAAGGTGGCAAGACCTTTAGATCATCTGAAGTGCATATACACTAATGCACACAGCATGGGAAACAAACAGAAAGATCTGGAAGCCATTGTCTATGACAGAAATGTGGTGGGATGTCTTATATCACTGGAATGACACAATTTGTAGCTAAAAACTCTTCAGAAGGGACAGGTAGTGGCATGGTCCTGTATGACAGGGAGTGTTTTGATTGTGTTGAGGTTGATGATAGTGATGCTAGAGTTGAGTCTTTATGGTAAGAATCAGGGGTGAGGCCAACAAAGCATATATTCTGGTGGGAGTCTGCTACAGACCACCCAACCAGGATGAAGAGACAGATAAAATAGTTTTTAGGCACTGGCAGAAGAATTGCAATTGCTGGCCCTTGTTGTACTGGGGGATTTCAACCTCCCTGATGTCTCCTTGAAATACAACAAGCAGAGAGGGAGCTGTCCTGGAGGTTTCTACAGTGTATAGAGGGTAACTTCCTGACATAGCTGGTGACAGAGCCAGCTAGGGAAGACGCCTGTCTGTACCTGCTGTTTGTGAACAGAGAACATTTGGGAACCATCTTGAACACAACAATCATGAAATGATAGAGCTCTCAGTTGGTGGAAAAGTAAAGACAAGACTCAACAGAACTGCTGCCTGGGACTTCTGATGGGCCAGTTTTGGAGACTGTTGGAGGCAGAGCTACTGACTGCCTTCTTTGTCTCTGTCTGTGCAGCTGGAGACTCTCCTCAGGAGGCCCAGACCCCTGACACCCCAGAGCAAGTTTGGATAAAGGAAGAGTTTGTCTGGTTGGTGAAGAATGGGTTAAGAGCAGTTAAGCAACCTGGACATCCATAAATCCATGGGTCCTGATGCGACTTGTGGGTGCTGAGGGAGGTGGCAAAAGTAATTGCTAGTTCACTCTCCATCATCTTTACGAAGTCATGGGAAAAGGAGAAGTGTCTGAGGACTAGAGGAAAGCAAATGTTACTCCAGTCTTCAAAAAGGGCAAGAAGGGAGGCCCAGGTTACTATAGATCAGATAGCCTCACCTCAAGCCATGGAAAGGTGATGGGGCAACTTATCTTCAGTGCTGTCATTAGGGATATCAAGGATAAGAAGGTCACTGTGAGCCATCAGCATGGTTTTACCAAGAAGAAGTCATGTTTAACAAACCTAATAACCTTTTATGAGGATGTAACCAGGTGGACAGACAACGGTAGTGCAGTGGATGTGGTTTGTCTTGATCTCAGAAAGCATTCGACACAGTCCTCCACAGCATCCTTGCAGCTAAACTGAGGAAATGTGGTCTGGATGATCAGGTAGTGAGGTGGACCTTGAGCTGGTTGAAGGAAAGAAGTCAGAGAGTTGTAGACAATGGGACAGAGTCTAGTTGGAGGCCTGTATCTAGTGGAGTCTCTCAGGGGTCTGTACTGGGACCAGTGCTGTTCAATACATCCATCAATGACCTGGATGAGCAAACAGTGCAGGTTTGCTGATGACAGAAAACTGGGTGGAGTGGCTGACACATTGGAAGGTTGTGCTGCCATTCAATGAGACTTAGACAGGCGGGAGAGTTGGCTGGGTGAGAAATTCAATGAAATTCAGCAAGGACCAGTGTAGAGTCTTGCATCTGGGAAAGAACCACCCCAGATACCACTATAGGTTGGGATCTGAGCTGTTGGAGAGCAGCTCTGAGGAAAAGGACCTAGGGGTCCTAGTGGATGGGAGGTTGACCATGAGCCAGCAATGTGCTCTTGTGGCCAAGAAGGCAAATGGCTCCCTGGGCTGTATTAGAAGGGGAGTGTTTAGTAGGTTGAGAGAGGTTCTTCTCCTTCTCTACTCTGCCCTGGTGAGGCCACATCTGGAATATTGTGCCCAGTTCTGGGCCCCTTGGTTCAAGAAGTGTAAGGAACAGCTTGAAAGAGTCCAGTGCAGAGCCACAAAGATGATTAGGGGAGTGGAACATCTCCCTTATGAAGAAAGACTAAGGGACCTGGGTCTCTAGTTTGGAGAAGAGGAGACTGAGGGGTGACCTCTTTAATGTTTATGAATATATGAAGGATAAGTGTCAAAAGGAAGAGGCCAGACTCTTATCTGTGATGTCCAATGATAGGACAAGGGACAATGGGTGCAAGCTGGAGCATAGGAGCTTCCACATGAACATAAGAAGGGTGAGAGAACACTGGAACAGACTGCCCAGAGAGGTTGTGGAGTCTCCTCTGGAGACACTCTGGAGACACTCCTCTGGACACTTTCCTGTGTGTGTGGTGGGCTGAAAATTCCTCCGACATTAAATTGCCAGACCAGACCAGTTAGAAGCAAATGAAGCTGTATTTACAATATTTACAGGTATCTAAAATTGATAAACAGCACAAGAATCCCCCTGGCCAAAAAACGGGGGAGCTAATAGCTTCCTCTTCCCTGCTCCCTTCCCTCTACCCCGCTGGACACAAAGGGACAAGAGAAAGAGCAGAGAATTGTTTGTTAGACTTAGCCAAAACAAAGCGATGCAGCCAAGGTCAGCAAAGAGACAGCAGAAACACCAGCCAGAACAAGGAAGCAAAAAGAGAGAGAGAGTTTATAGAACTCAATTTTATGTCTGTTTTCTATCCAATGGGATTGTTTAGAATTTATCATTATTTTCCTTTTCACACCCAATGGTGATTTATTTACATTCTACTACTTTCTGTTCAAGATCTGTGGAAAATTTTCTAGGCATAGTCTGAAACTACCACACTGTGTGACCCGCTCTAGGTGATCCTGCTCTGCTAGAGGGGTTGGACTAGATGATCTTGCAAGGTCCTTTCCAACCTCTAACATTCTGTGAAATTATTTCATTAGTTGTTCAATTTTGTACTTCATATTGTGCTATGGCAGTTATCCACTTTGCCTGGATATCCAGGTTTGCCTGGATTGTTTATCTCAGGGACACGTTCACATTCTTTGAATTAACTGAGGGAGAAACATTCCCACCACCAGCTGATTAGTGTTCAGATGGTGGTAGCAGTTACTTTAAAACAATGTTCACACTGTGTGTTGAGATGAAATGAGCTTCTTTTCTGCACTTGTGGTCAGTCCCAGGCTGCATTATTTTCAGGCACATTGCCCTGGCTCATGTTCTCTGAGACTTCTTTCACTGTGGTCAATTTTAGTGGTAGTACATTGAAAGTGAGCATAGGAAGGAAGGCACCCCTATGAACATCTCTTCACTCAGTGCAGCTTTGCATCATAGAATGGCTAATGTTGGCAGAGACCTACGAGATCACATACTCCAACCCCACTGCCGTGGGGGTCTAGTCCTAACTAGTCCTAGTTGCCTAAGGCCTCATCCCGTCTGGCCTTAAACATCTCCAGGGAGGGGTATCCACAACCACTGTAGGCAACTTACTCCAAAGTCTCACCACCCTCACATTGAAGAACTTTGTCCTAAGAGTTACTCTCCCTCAGTTTAAAACTCTTCCTACTAGTACTGTTGCTAGACACCCTTATGAAAAGTCACTCTCCAGACTTTCTGTAGGCTCCCTTCAGGTACTGAAAGGCAGGTATAAGGTCCCCCTGGAGTATTCTAATGGCTAAACAACCCCAGCTCCCTCAGCCTATCGTCATAGTAGAGGTGCTCCAGCCCTTCGATCATCTTTGTGGCCTTCCTCTGGACTTCAACAGTTCTATGTCCTTCTTATGATGAAGACACCAGAACTGGAGGCAGTATTTGAGGTGGGCCACTGAGGAGTGGAGCAAGTGGGGACAATGGTGTCAATGTATATGTTACATGTTAGTAAATCTTATTTTTTTTTTTATATAGACTAAATATAAATAGAAGGTTTTCTAATTTCTCCCAACACCCCAGGAGTTATTTTTTCTCACACCTACACTCCAACGACACTGCTTTGGAGCCCATAGGATGAGGAAACTGTGCAAAAGACCGTGTTAGGAGGCCAGAAGTTTTCAACACCAGCTCAGTACAAATGAGGTCCTCAGCTCCAGCTCAGCATTTTTGACATTAATGATTTTGATGGGTATGTTTTCGTAGGAAGTGTGTTTTCACCTCTAAACCTTATTCAAACTGTGTTCCCACCTTGCTTCTATATGACTTCATGCAGTCTTGCAAAGATCTCAGATTAGATGCAAGATCTGGAATTTCTTAGAATCTGAGTTTGGTTGTTACAAGAAACCATGAGATCCTGGCCTGTCTCCTCCAACAGCAGGGTTTGGGTAGGGAAGGATGAGTGGGATTTGGACATTCAGTGGCCCTGATATGTTCAAAGTGGAGCTTGCTGTCAGCACGGACAATCAAAACGAAACTATGGGTGCCAGAAGGGCTTGCAGAGCTGCTGTGCCTGGATTCTATGGTGGAAAGACTGGAAGCTTCAGCCCTCTTGTGCAAGATGTCTGTTTTTTAATGGGAGGTGAAGGACAAGGTTCAGACAGAGGCCAAGTGAGACCTGGTTGCACTGTGGTGATACAAGGGAGGAGGCATGAGTCTTGACAGCAGCAGCTGCCCTGCTAAACTGCACATTTAGGCTTCTTGTGGGGCAGATTTCTTTCAAAGCCAGGCACAGTGAAAATGCAGCTGTTGCTCTCCTTTTGCACTCAAGTCTTTGCTTGCACCTCTCTGGCAGGTAGGGATCATCTCTCGTGAAGTTTGGGCTGTAGTTGAAGAGTAATTAAACAATGCAAAAGAAGAAGAATTAATCACTAGTCTTTGAGGGCAGGGAAACACCAAGATAGGGTAATTGAGTTTTGTAATGGTAAAAGACCAACATGAGTCCTGAAAAAGTCTGCTAAGCTTAGGCTGATCGAAAGCTTATGCTCCAGATCTGTAAGTAATGTCCATCTTTATTCTTTCACCTGAGAAAGAACTGAATGCCACAATATTGCTTGTCCTTGTTTTCTTCCCCTTCATCATGAAGGCTTATATTATTGGAAAATGAAGCTCTCTTGCCAGAATATTCTTTAAGTTATTGCTACAGGCTGGGGTCAGAGTGGCTGGAGAGCAGCCAGGTGGAAAGGGACCTGGGTGTACTGATTGACAGTAGGCTGAACATGAGCCAGCAGTGTGCCCAGGTGGCCAAGAGAGCCAATGGCATCCTGGCCTGCATCAGGCATAGTGTGGCCAGCAGGAGCAGGGAGGTCATTGTACCCCTGTACACAGCACTGGTTAGGCCACACCTTGAGTACTGTGTCCAGTTCTGGGCCCCTCAGTTTAGGAAGGATGTTGAATTGCTGGAGCGTGTCCAGAGAAGGGCAACGAGGCTGGGGAGAGGCCTTGAGCACAAGCCCTATGAGGAGAGGCTGAGGGAGCTGGGACTGTTTAGCCTGGAGAAGAGGAGGCTCAGGGGTGACCTCATTGCTGTCTACAACTACCTGAAGGGAGGTTGTAGCCAGGAGGGGGTTGGTCTCTTCTCCCAGGCAACCAGCACCAGAACAAGAGGACACAGTCTCAAGCTGCGCCAGGGGAAGTTTAGGCTGGAGGTGAGGAGAAAGTTCTTCACAGAGAGAGTGGTTGGCCATTGGAATGGGCTGCCCAGGGAGGTGGTGGAGTCACCATCCCTGGAGGTGTTCAGGAGAGGATTGGACATGGCACTTGGTGCCATGGTTTAGATAGTCATGAAGTTTAGGGTGACAGGTTGGACTCAATGATCTTTGAGGTCTCTTCCAGCCTTCTTGATTCTATGTTTCTGTGATTCTATGTACAGGCAAAGTGATGCACCATAAGGTAAGCACAAGATGCAGCTGCGTTTTCTGCCAGAAATTCATGAAGCAAGATGTTTTAGAGTCATATTGTACTTTGATGAATCTGTAGAGGTGGAAAGGAAATTTTTTGTGATGTCAATTTCACAAACTCTGTGAGATTCTCTCCTTGCTATTGTGACCTTTTTAAAGGTCTCTTTGTCAATGGCAACACAGGTGCTGATATCACCCTACCACAGGAACTGAAACTGGTGTCTTTGGACAATTCTCCATTGCTGCTTTGGAAATGCAAGGGATACAAAGTCTCCTTTAATGAAATACAATGCACTCTACTTATCTTGTGGTCATGACTGCACACTTGAAAATCCCTTTCCTAATGTATGATAGGGTATCATCACAAGGTGATCTTTCATTCCATGCTGGAGGGACAGGAGAAGTTGAGTATGTAGACATAAGGAACTCATCTGGAACAGAAGCAGATGATATCTCTCCAGGATATGCCACCCTGGAGGCATCTTGTCAGGATGCTTGTCAGGATTAAAACAAAACGGTGCCAGCTGCAGACATTTCTCTGGGCAGCTCGGTTTGGTCCTGTCGGACAGCAAGTATTAACAAACTGGCACCACCTCTGTGTGTGTGCACAGGTGAATCTCTCAAGTGTCACCATGATACCTGTGGTAACATCACTGGTTAGTGCCCCTTGTCAGGAAGGGTCAAACCCCAAAACATGACCTAACCCAGACAATGGGTTAAACACCTGTGAAAGCGCAAACCTGGACACTTCCTGGAGTCCATATGGTCCAGATAAACATGTAGCATGTGTAATTAATTTTATAACACACCTGTGAGCTGTGTGTGTCCCTGGCCATGTTTGGATATACCCCATCCTATAGGTTCAGTTATCAGGTTTCTCTGTTACCAAAGGACATTAATTGTCTTGGGACAGTATTTAAACCAGCCCAGATAGTAGGCAATATGCCTTTGTTCTTACCATGAAAGAGACAAGAGCCAAATGCTACTGAAGTTGCAGCTGAAGGGTTTGCCAACTATACCTGGGCCTTGCACCTGGACCAAGGCAGGAAGGGGAAAAGCTCCAAGAGAACTGAATCCCAGAAGAGCCACAGAAAGGCTACAACCTGGTGGTGGAGAACATAAGAGAGAGAAGCCCTCCTAGCCCTCTCTGAGCCAAGGGAAAGCTCCAGACCATGAACTCGGCATGAGAGGAGAGGGGCCACCTAGCCCTCTCTGAGCCAAGAGTCACTTGAATTATAGTCACAGCATCTGGGAAGATAACGGACAGAGGAGCAAGTCATGAGTCCCCACATAATTTGTGGGAAACCACAGATCACAGCACCTTTATTTCCAATTTGAATTACTGTATTGGAAATTCTTAGATCTGTGCTTAAATCATTTAACTGTCTTTTTATGTGGAATGTAATACCCACAACTGAATAACAGAACCTGCAAATATACTTTGTAAATAAGTTATGTCGGTAGAAGATACCACTTCCAGGAAATATTGTATATAAAATATATTAAAGCATACATTTTATTACACCCCTGTGCTGGCATGATGCAGCAGTGAGGGAAGAACCTGCTGAATAGTGGTTGTTGTAGTCACTTCCAGAGCTGTAGGTCTTTAGACTTGAGAGTTGAACAGCAAATCCACCTGTCTTGAAATATTGTAGGCAATGCCAGGGCAGCGTTGTGTCCCATTGTCTGTAGGAGCTGTCAGACAGGGAGAAAGAGGGAAGGCTGCAGCATTAAACATCAAAGTGTCCCATCGTGGAGGTTATCCAGATGGACTCCTCTTCCACATCCAGAAATCTTCTTAAGCTCTTTACTGTAGTGGTGGGTTTTGAGCTCCTGCTTGAAAGCTTACATGAGAAAGACTTGTGCTGGGCAAGAGTTGAGGCTTCAGCCAGTGCCCAGTCTGCTGGGTTTGTGGAGTGATTTCTCCTCTGGAGGCCTTGGCCATATGATGCCCTGAATAACCTTCTGGACTCTATTTCCCTCTGTGTTTTCTAGCTGTGCGTGGAAATGCTTTTCCCAAGCACAGCGAGCAAAGGGAGAATGAAATCTCTGCCCAGTTTCTCTCTACTTCTTCTCTAGCTTAAGAAGAGTTCTATGATTTTAGCATCACTTCTTCTGACCTGGGAAGTCTCAGTATGCAGGTGATGCTCCTAGATTTCAGCAGTTTTTCCATGGCTGCTCTGTCAGAAGAAGCAAATTAACAAAGTCAATATTTTTCTGTCAGCTTTCTGAGTCAAAATCCTCTACTGGATCGAATGGTTTGTTGGTGGGTTTTGTTTTTGTTTTTCTGTTTGATGCAGAGCTAGTAGGAGTCAGCATTTCTGTTCTCTTCAGTATTTGGATCAGGCCCAAGGAGGTTTATGAAAGCCTGGTCTAAGTATGAGGACTATACAGAGAAGGGAAATGAGCCTTGAGAGCCTGTGGGTAGAGCTAAGTGGCAGGAGTTCGGGTAAAGCAAGGATGGTCTCCAAGAATAAAGGCATCCATATAAAGGCCTAGGACAGGCAGATGCAAGCTACAAATCAGCTGGCCTTTGCTGTTACCCTGCAGTGCTGTTCAACTCAATTGCTGGGAAAAGGAGGGTTGTGTCTGTGGGCTAAAAAGCATGGGTGGCCAATTCAAGCAGAGACATATAGGAACAGGTTTGTAGCAACTATTGCAACAGTAACAATACAAGATCTGTACAAAAAGAATAACTACTACCAGAAATCACAAGCAACTTTCCTGGTGAATCAGCTTTGCTAAAGTTCATCATGCAAATATGATAATGTGAAAATAGTGCTGATGCACAAGGTTTAGCTGTGGTCTATCTTCTCCAGTACATCTTTCTTGTGGCAGCTGACCTCCCAAGATGATCTCATGTATTTCCTTATCAAATACTATGAGCATGATAGAATCATAGAATCATAGAATCAATCAGGTCAGAAGAGACATCTAAGATCACCCAGTCCAACATATCACATTTTCACTTTCAACCAGCTGTATGGCCAATCTCCCAGAATGCATAATTTATTCTATTAGTTGCTTCTTCCAATTTTCAGCAACATTTCTAGGCACATCCCAGCACTTCTTTCACCATTATGTACAAAAAAACTGACAAGGACCTTTTAGAGATATATCATCAAGGTTAGTGAAATGCTGTTAATGTCACCCCCACAGTAAAATAAGTGTTTCCTAATGTTCAGATAGGGCCTCCTGTTTCTCAGTTCGTGTCCATCGCCTCTGGTCCTCAAAATGGACACTGCTGAAACCCTGGCTCCACCCTTTTTGCATGTTCTCTGCAGGTGTATATTAAGATCTTCTGAGATGAACCAACCCATCTCTCTCAGGTTTTCCACACAGGGGAGATGCTTCTGTCCCTCCATCATATTTGTGGTCCTTCACTGGAATCTCTCCAGTATGTTCATGGCTGTTTTGTACTGGAGAATCCTAGCACTGTACACAGTACTCCAGACATGGCCTTGCCAGTGCTGAACAGAGGTAAGGTTCACCTCTCTTGACCAGCCAGCGATGCACTGTTTAATGTTGCCCAGAATACCATTCACCTTCTAAACAGCAAAAGCACATTGCTGGCCTTGGTTCATCTTGGTGTGCAGCAGCACCACTGAAGGAATTTTCTGCCAGGCCATTTTCTATTTGGGAAGCCCCAAGCATGTCCTAGTGCATGGGGATTTCACCCCCCACAGGTGCAGGACCTTATACTTCTCACTGAATTTCAGATTTTTTCTTCAGCCTTTTGCATTAAGTCCTAACAATAACTGAATTGGAATCAGAAGAGTTTTGTGAAATTCATTCTCTTAGATTGATATAGGGACTATACCACTATAGTGTTTATTGAAGACAACGTGGTTTTGATTTTGAAAGACCAAAACCATGTTATGATTTGTCTTTGTAGAAATTTTATTACAATAAACTGTGTAGAATATTTTGCCCCACTTTCCTTAGTCAAGATATTTTATTTACATACTAGAAAAACTTGACACTATTATATTGTTAAAGTACAGCAAGCAAATTGCTGCTTTTCTTATGAGCTCTCTTTCTTGCCTCTTAGGCCTCCATGAATAACAACAACAAAAATATACTTTACATCAATATTTTTCTTACCTAGAAAAGCCACCAAGCTGATCTGAGAATGTTTGAAGCATTTCTAAGCTGTCCTCCTTTTATCCCCTTGCCAGCACTCTACAAGGGCTGCTTTTCTATTTGCAGTTGTGCTGGGGAACTGTTTTGATTCTTGATTTAAACTGTGGTCTCCCAGAGGTTCCAGGGTTTTTGGCTGAAAGATAAAGCTTCATGCTCTATGTTTCTTTGCAGCAGAGCGGTAATACCACAGACTGTGCTCTGGTCTGAAGATTTTTGAAAGTAAGTATGGCCAATACTTAATTTGTGCATCTTCTGCCACTTGAGCACTTCTTCCTGAGCAAATCAATCAAGCTGTATGCATTCTCAGCTTCTCTTTGTTGCAGAAACTATGCACTCTCAGGGAATACTTGGAAGTTATGTAAGGTAATGAACTGGAGTGTCTACACAGAAATGTCTGTCTATTTTTCACCTGGTATTACTATGCTTCCACTTAAACAAATACTGTGTTCTCTGGCATAACATACATACATGTCAGGTAGACACTAAAAGTAGGATTAAATAAAGCTCCTCAATTTAGGAACCACTATTTGTTCTTTCCTATGTAAAGTCAATCACATATGACAATGAATATGAAATAGTATTTTAACTCTAAAAACACTTTCTCACTTTGGCTTATCTTGAACACCTTTTTATTCAAATCGTGGGCTATAACCTGTCCAAAGTGGGAGGTACAGAGCCACTACAGACAGTTCCAAGCAGCCTGTTCAGTGTTCACCCGGGAACTTTATCCAAGCACTGACTCACTTGAAAATACATGTATATTAAGTCTCACT